>NW_027311901.1:642500-662500 GCF_040954645.1 Diabrotica undecimpunctata | reverse complement strand
ACTTGCACACATACACACACACACACATACACGCTTCACCTCTCGACTCCTACCCATTAGTCGCTCCTTACAGCAAGCATGGCCTTCTTGCCACGGACGTATGCTTATCTCTGCGAGCCGAAGGGATACACACACATACACACACACATACACACACATACTCACACACACACGCACACACGCACACACACACACGTATACTCTTCACCTCTTGACTCCTACCTATTGGTCGGCTCTTACGATAGGCAGGGCCTTCTTGCCTTGGTCGTGCTCTTATCTCTGCAAGCCGAATGGACACACACACATATACACACACACTCTCACACGCACACACGCGCACATACGCACACACATATACACTCTTCACCACTCGACTCCTACCCTCTAGTCGCCTCCTTACGACAGGCAGGGCCTTTTTGCCACGGCCGTGTTCTTATCTCTGCGAGCCGACTGGACACACACACTCACACACACAAATACACACACACACTCACACACGCACACACAGGCACACACGCACACTCACACACAAATACACTCTTCACCTCTCGACTCCTACCCATTAGACGCCTCTTACGACAGGCAGGGCCTTCTTGCCACGGCCGTGTTCTTATCTCTGCGAGCCGACTGGACACACACACACTCACACACACAAATACACACACACACTCACACACGCACACACACGCACACTCACACACACATACACTCTTCACCTCTCGACTCCTACCCATTAGTCGCCTCTTACGACAGGCAGGGCCTTCTTGCCACGGCCGTGTTCTTATCTCTGAGAGCCGACCGGACACACACACACACACTCACACACGCACACACACGCTCAAACGCACTTACACATATACACTCTTCACCTCTCGACTCCTACGCATTAGTCGCCGCTTACGACAGGCAGGGACTTCTTGGCACAGACGTGTCCTTATCACTGCGAGCCGACTGGACACACACACTCACACACGCACACACACACACGCACATACGCACACACACACATACACTCTTCACCTCTCGACTCCTACCAATTAGTCGCCACTTACAACAAGCAGGGCATTCTTGCCTCGGCCGGATTCTTATCTCTGCAAGCCGAACGGACACATACACACTCACACACACAAGCACGCACACACGCACACACACGCACACACACAAAAACACTTTTCACCTCTCGACTCCTACCCATTAGTTGCCTCTTACGACAGGCATGGCCTTCTTGCCTCGGCCGTATTCTAATCTCTGCGAGCCGAATGGACACACACATACATACACACACACACTTACACACGCACAAACACACACACACACCCACACACGCACACACACACACATACACTCTTCACCTCTCGACTCCTACCAATTAGTCGCCACTTACGACAGGCACGGCCTTCTTGCCTCGGCCGTATTCTTATCTCTGCAAGCCGAACGGACACATACACACTCACACACACAAGCACGCACACACGCACACACACGCACACACACAAAAACACTTTTCACCTCTCGACTCCTACCAATTAGTCGCCACTTACGACAGGCAGGGCCTTCTTGCCTCGGCCGTATTCTTATCACTGCAAGCCGAACGGACACATACACACTCACATACACGCACACACACGCACACACACAAAAACACTTTTCACCTCTCGACTCCTACCAATTAGTCGCCACTTACGACAGGCAGGGCCTTCTTGCCTCGGCCGTATTCTTATCACTGCAAGCCGAACGGACACATACACACTCACACACACACGCACGCACACACGCACACACACAAATACACTCTTCACCTCTCGACTCCTACCAATTAGTCGCCACTTACGACAGGCAGGGCATTCTTGCCTTGGCCGTATTCTTATCTCTGCAAGCCGAACGGACACATACACACTCACACACACAAGCACGCACACACGCACACACACGCACACACACAAAAACACTTTTCACCTCTCGACTCCTACCAATTAGTCGCCACTTACGACAGGCAGGGCCTTCTTGCCTCGGCCGTATTCTAATCTCTGCGAGCCGAATGGACACACACATACATACACACACACACACTTACACACACACAAACACACACACACACCCACACACGCACACACACACACATACACTCTTCACCTCTCGACTCCTACCAATTAGTCGCCACTTACGACAGGCAGGGCCGTCTTGCCTTGGCCGTATTTTTATCTCTGCAAGCCGAACGGACACATGCACACTCACACACACAAGCACGCACACACGCACACACACGCACACACACAAAAACACTTTTCACCTCTCGACTCCTACCAATTAGTCGCCACTTACGACAGGCAGGGCCTTCTTGCCTCGGCCGTATTCTTATCTCTGCAAGCCGAACGGACACATACACACTCACACACACACGCACGCACACACGCACACACACAAATACACTCTTCACCTCTCGACTCCTACCCATTAGTCGCCTCTAAAGACAGGCATGGCCTTCTTGCCTCTGCCGTATTCTAATCTCTGCGAGCCGAATGGACACACACAAACATACACACACACACTTACACACGCACAAACACACACACACCTACACACGCACACACTCACGTACCCTCTTCACCTCTCGACTCCTACCCATTAGTCGCCTCTTACGATAGGCAGGGCCTTCTTGCCTCGGTCGTGCTCTTATCTCTGCAAGCCGAACTAACACACACACACATACTCACACACGCACACACACGCACACATTCATACACACATACACTCTTCACCTCTCGACTCCTACTTATTAGTCGCCCCTTACAAGAGGCAGGGCCTTCTTGCCTCGGTTGTATTCTTATCTCTGCAAGCGGAATGGACACACACACACACGCACACACAAACACACGCACTCTCACACGCACACACACGCACATACGCACACACATATACACTCTTTACCACTCGACTCCTACCCATTAGTCGCCTCTTACGACAGGCAGGGCCTTCTTGCCACGGCCGTGTTCTTATCTCTGCGAGCCGACTAGACACACACACTCACACACACACGCACGCTCACACGCACATACACTCTTCACCTCTCGACTCCTACCTATTAGTCGCCTCTTATGATAGGCAGGGCTTTCTTGCCTCGGTCGTGCTCTTATCTCTGCAAGCCAAACTAACACACACACATACTCACACACGCACACACACGCACACACGCATACACACATACACTCTTCACCTCTCGACTCCTACTTATTAGTCGCCCCTTACAAGAGGCAAGGCCTTCTTGCCTCGGCCGTATTCTTATCTCTGCAAGCCAAACAGACACACACACATACACACACACACGCACACACACGCACACACGCACACACGCACACACACACATACACTCTTCACCTCTCGACTCCTACCAATTAGTCGCCACTTACGACAGGCAGTGCCTTCTTGCCACGGCCGTATTCTTATCTCTGCAAGCCGAACGGACACACACACACTCACACACACACACGCACGCTCACACGCACACACACACACGCACACACACACATACACTCTTCACCTCTCGACTCCTACCAATTAGTCGCCACTTACGACAGGCAGTGCCTTCTTGCCTCGACCGTATTCTTATCTCTGCAAGCCGAACGGACACATACACACTCACACACACAAGCACGCACACACGCACACACACGCACACACACAAAAACACTTTTCACCTTTCGACTCCTACCAATTAGTTGCCGCTTACGACAGGCAGGGCCTTCTTGGCACGGACGTGTCCTTATCACTGCGAGCCGACCGGACACACACACTCACACACGCACACATACACGCACACACGCACACACACACACATACACTCTTCACCTCTCGACTCCTACCCATTAGTCGCCACTTACGACAGGCAGGGCCTTCTTGTTTCGGCCGTATTCTTATCTCTGCAAGCCGAACGGACACACACACACTCACACACACACGCACGCACACACGCACACACACGCAAACACGCACACACACACATACACTCTTCACCTCTCGACTCCTACCAATTAGTCGCCACTTACGACAGGCAGTGCCTTCTTGCCTCGGCCGTATTCTTATCCCTGCAAGCCGAACGGACACACACACACTCACACACACACGCACGCTCACACGCACACACACGCACACACGCACACACACACATACACTCTTCACCTCTCGACTCCTACCTATTAGTCGCCTCTTACGATAGGCAGGGCTTTCTTGCCTCGGTCGTGCTCTTATCTCTGCAAGCCAAACTAACACACACACATACTCACACACGCACACACACGCACACACGCATACACACATACACTCTTCACCTCTCGACTCCTACTTATTAGTCGCCCCTTACAAGAGGCAAGGCCTTCTTGCCTCGGCCGTATTCTTATCTTTGCAAGCCAAACAGACACACATACATACACACACACACGCACACACACACACACACACACGCACACACACACACACATACACTCTTCACCTCTCGACTACTACCCGTTAGTCGCCTCTTAACGACAGGCAGTGCCTTCTTGCCACGGCCGTGTTCTCATCTCTGCGAGCCGACAGGACACACACACACACTGACACACACACATACACACACACACTAACACACGCACGCACACACGCACACACACACACATACACTCTTCACCTCTCGACTCCTACCCATTATTCTCCTCTTACGACAGGCAGGGACATCTTGCCACGGCCGTGTTCTTATCTCTGCAAGCCAAACGGACACACACACACACACGCACACACACACACACGCACACGCACACGCACACGCACACGCACACACTCTCCACCTCTCGACTCCTATCCATTAGTCGCCTCTTACGACAGGCAGGGCCTTCTTGCCACGGCCGTGTTCTTATCTCTGCGAGCCGACTGGACACACACACTCACACACACAAATACACACACACACTCACACACGCACACACAGGCACACACGCACACTCACACACAAATACACTCTTCACCTCTCGACTCCTACCCATTAGACGCCTCTTACGACAGGCAGGGCCTTCTTGCCACGGCCGTGTTCTTATCTCTGCAAGCCAAACGGACACACACACACACACGCACACACACACACACGCACACGCACACGCACACGCACACGCACACACTCTCCACCTCTCGACTCCTATCCATTAGTCGCCTCTTACGACAGGCAGGGCCTTCTTGCCACGGCCGTGTTCTTATCTCTGCGAGCCGACTGGACACACACACTCACACACACAAATACACACACACACTCACACACGCACACACAGGCACACACGCACACTCACACACAAATACACTCTTCACCTCTCGACTCCTACCCATTATTCTCCTCTTACGACAGGCAGGGACATCTTGCCACGGCCGTGTTCTTATCTCTGCAAGCCAAACGGACACACACACACACACGCACACACACACACACGCACACGCACACGCACACGCACACGCACACACTCTCCACCTCTCGACTCCTATCCATTAGTCGCCTCTTACGACAGGCAGGGCCTTCTTGCCACGGCCGTGTTCTTATCTCTGCTAGCCGACTGGACACACACACTCACACACACAAATACACACACACACTCACACACGCACACACAGGCACACACGCACACTCACACACAAATACACTCTTCACCTCTCGACTCCTACCCATTATTCTCCTCTTACGACAGGCAGGGACATCTTGCCACGGCCGTGTTCTTATCTCTGCAAGCCAAACGGACACACACACACACACGCACACACACACACACGCACACGCACACGCACACGCACACGCACACACTCTCCACCTCTCGACTCCTATCCATTAGTCGCCTCTTACGACAGGCAGGGCCTTCTTGCCACGGCCGTGTTCTTATCTCTGAGAGCCGACCGGACACACACACACACTCACACACGCACACACACGCTCAAACGCACTTACACATATACACTCTTCACCTCTCGACTCCTACGCATTAGTCGCCGCTTACGACAGGCAGGGACTTCTTGGCACAGACGTGTCCTTATCACTGCGAGCCGACTGGACACACACACTCACACACGCACACACACACGCACATACGCACACACACATACACTCTTCACCTCTCGACTCCTACCAATTAGTCGCCACTTACAACAAGCAGGGCATTCTTGCCTCGGCCGGATTCTTATCTCTGCAAGCCGAACGGACACATACACACTCACACACACAAGCACGCACACACGCACACACACGCACACACACAAAAACACTTTTCACCTCTCGACTCCTACCCATTAGTTGCCTCTTACGACAGGCATGGCCTTCTTGCCTCGGCCGTATTCTAATCTCTGCGAGCCGAATGGACACACACATACATACACACACACACTTACACACGCACAAACACACACACACACCCACACACGCACACACACACACACATACACTCTTCACCTCTCGACTCTTACCAATTAGTCGCCACTTACGACAGGCAGGGCCTTCTTGCCTCGGCCGTATTCTTATCTCTGCAAGCCGAACGGACACATACACACTCACACACACAAGCACGCACACACGCACACACACGCACACACACAAAAACACTTTTCACCTCTCGACTCCTACCAATTAGTCGCCACTTACGACAGGCAGGGCCTTCTTGCCTCGGCCGTATTCTTATCACTGTAAGCCGAACGGACACATACACACTCACACACACACGCACACACACGCACACACACAAAAACACTTTTCACCTCTCGACTCCTACCAATTAGTCGCCACTTACGACAGGCAGGGCCTTCTTGCCTCGGCCGTATTCTTATCACTGCAAGCCGAACGGACACATACACACTCACACACACACGCACGCACACACGCACACACACAAATACACTCTTCACCTCTCGACTCCTACCAATTAGTCGCCACTTACGACAGGCAGGGCATTCTTGCCTTGGCCGTATTTCCATCTCTGCAAGCCGAACGGACACATACACACTCACACACACAAGCACGCACACACGCACACACACGCACACACACGCACACACACAAAAACACTTTTCACCTCTCGACTCCTACCAATTAGTCGCCACTTACCACAGGCAGGGCCTTCTTGCCTCGGCCGTAATCTAATCTCTGCGAGCCGAATGGACACACACATACATACACACACACACACTTACACACGCACAAACACACACACACACACCCACACACGCACACACACACACATACACTCTTCACCTCTCGACTCCTACCAATTAGTCGCCACTTACGACAGGCAGGGCCTTCTTGCCTTGGCCGTATTTTTATCTCTGCAAGCCGAACGGACACATGCACACTCACACACACAAGCACGCACACACGCACACACACGCACACACACAAATACACTTTTCACCTCTCGACTCCTACCAATTAGTCGCCACTTACGACAGGCAGGGCCTTCTTGCCTCGGCCGTATTCTTATCTCTGCAAGCCGAACGGACACATACACACTCACACACACACGCACGCACACACGCACACACACAAATACACTCTTCACCTCTCGACTCCTACCCATTAGTCGCCTCTTACGACAGGCATGGCCTTCTTGCCTCTGCCGTATTCTAATCTCTGCGAGCCGAATGGACACACACAAACATACACACACACACTTACACACGCACAAACACACACACACCTACACACGCACACACTCACGTACCCTCTTCACCTCTCGACTCCTACCCATTAGTCGCCTCTTACGATAGGCAGGGCCTTCTTGCCTCGGTCGTGCTCTTATCTCTGCAAGCCGAACTAACACACACACATACTCACACACGCACACACACGCACACATTCATACACACATACACTCTTCACCTCTCGACTCCTACTTATTAGTCGCCCCTTACAAGAGGCAGGGCCTTCTTGCCTCGGTTGTATTCTTATCTCTGCAAGCGGAACGGACACACACACACACGCACACACAAACACACGCACTCTCACACGCACACACACGCACATACGCACACACATATACACTCTTTACCACTCGACTCCTACCCATTAGTCGCCTCTTACGACAGGCAGGGCCTTCTTGCCACGGCCGTGTTCTTATCTCTGCGAGCCGACTGGACACACACACTCACACACACAAATACACACACACGCACACACACGCACACTTACACACAAATACACTCTTCACCTCTCGACTCCTACCCATTAGTCGCCTCTTACGACAGGCAGGGCCTTCTTGCCACGGCCGTGTTCTTATCTCTGCGAGCCGACTGGACACACACACACTCACACACACAAATACACACACACACTTACACACGCACAAACACACACACACCCACACACGCACACACTCACGTACCCTCTTCACCTCTCGACTCCTACCCATTAGTCGCCTCTTACGACAGGCAGGGACTTCTTGCCACGGCCGTGTTCTTATCTCTGCAAGCCAAACGGACACACACACACACACATACACACACATAGTCACACACGCACAAACACACGCACACACACAAAGACACATACACTCTTCACCTCTCGACTCCTCTTCATTAGTCGCCTCTTACGACAGGCAGGGACTTCTTGCCACGGCCGTGTTCTTATCTCTGCGAGCCGAACGGACACACACACACACTCACACACACACACGCATACACGCACACACGTACGCACACACGCACACACACACACATACTCTCTTCACCTCTCGACTCCTACCCATTATTCCCCTCTTACGACAGGCATGGACTTTTCGCCACGGCCGTGTTCTTATCTCTGCAAGCAGAACGGACACACACACACACACGCACACACACACACGCACACGCACACGCACACGCACACACTCTTCACCTCTCGACTCCTACCCATTATTCTCCTCTTACGACAGGCAGGTACTTCTTGCCACGGCCGTGTCTTTATCTCTGCAAGCCGAACGGACACACACATACACACACACACTCACACACACACACACGCACACACGCACGCACACACGCACACACACATACACTCACACACACACACAAACACGCACATACGCACACACACATACATTCTTCACCTCTCGACTCCTACCTATTAGTCGTCTCTCACGACAGGCAGGGCCTTCTTGCCTCGGCCGTGTTCTTATCTCTGCAAGCCGAACGGACACACACACATACTCACACATGCACACACACACGCACACACGCACCCACACACATACACTCTTCACCTCTCGACTCCTACTCATTATTCCCCTCTTACGACAGGCAGGGAATTTTTGCCACGGCCGTGTTCTTATCTCTGCAAGCCGAACGGACACACACACACACACGCCCACTCACACACGCACACACACACACACACGCACACACTCTTTACTTCTCGACTCCTACCCATTATTCTCCTCTTACGACAGGCAGGTACTTCTTGCCACGGCCGTGTTCTTATCTCTGCAAGCCGAACGGACACACACATACACAAACACACTCACACTCACACACGCACACACGCACGCACACACGCACACACACATACACTCACACACACACAAACACGCACATACGCACACACACATACATTCTTCACCTCTCGACTCGTACCTATTAGTCGTCTCTCACGACAGGCAGGGCCTTCTTGCCTCAGCCGTGTTCTTATCTCTGCAAGCCGAAGGGACACACACACATACACACACACTCACAAACACACACACACTCACGCACGCACACACGCACACACACATACACTCACACACACACAAACACGCACACAAACACGCACACACGCACACACACATACATTCATCACCTCTCGACTCCTACCTATTAGTCGCCTCTTACGAATAGGCAGGGCCTTCTTGCCTCGGTCGTGCTCTTATCTATGAAAGCCGAACGGACACACACACATACACACTCTTACACGCACACACACGTACATACGCACACACATATACACTCTTCACCACTCGACTCCTACTTATTAGTCGCCTCTTACGACAGGCATGGCCTTCTTGCCACGGCCGTGTTCTTATCTCTGCAGGCCAACTAGACACACACACTCACACACACAAATACACACACACACTCACACACGCACACACACGCACACACGCACACTCACACACACAAACACTCTTCACCTTTCGACTCCTACCCATTAGTCGCCTCTCACGACAGGCAGGGCCTTCTTGCCACGGCCGTGTTCTTATCTCTGCGAGCCGACTGGACACACACACACTCACACACACAAATACACACACACACTTACACACGCACACACCCGCACACTCACACACACATACACTCTTCACCTCTCGACTCCTACCCATTAGCCGCCTCTTACAACAGGCAGGGCCTTCTTGCCACGGCCGTGTTCTTATCTCTGCGAGCCGACCGGACACACACACACTCACACACGCACACACACAAACACACGCACTTACACACATACAATCTTCACCTCTCGACTCCTACGCATTAGTCGCCGCTTACGACAGGCAGGGCCTTCCAGCCTCGGCCGTATTCTTATCTCTGCAAGCCGAACGGACACACGCACACTCACACACACACGCACGCACACACGCACACACACGCACACACGCACACACATACACTCTTCACCTCTCGACTCCTACCAATTAGTCGCCACTTACGACAGGCAGGGCCTTCTTGCCTCGGCCGTATTCTTATCTCTGCAAGCCGAACGGACACACACACACTCACACACACACGCACGCTCACACGCACACACACGCACACACGCACACACACACATACACTCTTCACCTCTCGACTCCTACCTATTAATCGCCTCTTACGATAGGCAGGGCTTTCTTGCCTCGGTCGTGCTCTTATCTCTGCAAGCCGAACTAACACACACACACATACTCACACACGCACACACACGCACACACACGCACACACGCATACACACATACACTCTTCACCTCTCGACTCCTAATTATTAGTCGCCCTTTACAAGAGGCAGGGCCTTCTTGCCTTGGCCGTATTCTTATCTCTGCAAGCCAAACAGACACACACACATACACACACACACGCACACACACGCACACACGCACACACACACACATACACCCTTCACCTCTCGACTCCTACCTATTAGTCGCCTCTTAACGACAGGCAGTGCCTTCTTGCCACGGCCGTGTTCTCATCTCTGCGAGCCGACCGGACACACACACACACTGACACTCACACACATACCTATTACTCGACTCTCACGACAGGCAGGGCCTTCTTGCCTTGGCTGTGTTCTTATCTCTGCAAGACGAACGGACACACACACATACTCACACACGCACACACGCACACACACATACACTCACACACACACAAACACGCACACACGCACACACACATACATTCTTCACCTCTCGACTCCTACCTATTAGTCGCCTCTTACGACAGGCAGGGCCTTCTTGCCTTGGCCCTGTTCTTATCTCTGCAAGCCGAACGGACACACACACATACTCACACACGCACACACACACGCACACACGCACACACACACATACACTCTTCACCTCTCGACTCCTACCTATTAGCCGCCTCTTACGATAGGCAGGGCCTTCTTGCCTCGGTCGTGTTCTTATTTCTGCAAGCCGAACTAACACACACACATACTCACACACGCACACACGCACGCACACACGCACACACACATACACTCACACACACACAAACACGCACACACGCACACACACATACATTCTTCACCTCTCGACTCCTACCTATTAGTCGCCTCTTACGACAGGCAGGGCCTTCTTGCCTTGGCCGTGTTCTTATCTCTGCAAGCCGAACGGACACACACACATACTCACACACGCACACACACACGCACACACGCACACACACACATACACTCTTCACCTCTCGACTCCTACTTATTAGTCGCCCATTACAAGAGGCAGGGCCTTCTTGCCTCGGCCGTAATCTTATCTCTGCAAGCCAAACAGAAACACACACATACACACACACTTACACATGCACACACACGCACACGCACACGCACACACTCTCCACCTCTCGACTCCTATCCATTAATCGCCTCTTAAGACAGGCAGGGCCTTCTTGCCACGTACGTATACCTATCTTTGCGAGCCGAACGGACACACACACACACACACTTGCACACATACACACACACATGCACGCTTTACCTCTAGACTCCTACCCATTAGTCGCTCCTTACAGCAAGCATGGCCTTCCTGCCACGGACGTATTCTTATCTCTGCGAGCCGAAGGGATACACACACACACATACATACACACATACACACACACATACTCACACACGCACGCACACACGAACACACACATACACTCACACACACACAAACACACACACACGCACACACACATACACTCTTCACCTCTCGACTCCTACCTATTAGCCGCCTCTTACGATAGGCAGGGCCTTCTTGCCTCGGTCGTGTTCTTATTTCTGCAAGCCGAACTAACACACACACATACTCACACACGCACACACGCACGCACACACGCACACACACATACACTCACACACACACAAACACGCACATACGCACACACATATACACTCTTCACCACTCGACCCCTACCCATTAGTCGCCTCTTACGACAGGCAGTGCCTTTTTGCCTCGGCCGTATTCTTATCTCTGCAAGCCAAACGGACACACACACACTTACACACACACGCACGCTCACACGCACACACACACACACACACGCACACACACACATACACTCTTCACCTCTCGACTCCTACCTATTAGTCGCCTCTTATTATAGGCAGGGCTTTCTTGCCTCGGTCGTGCTCTTATCTCTGCAAGCCGAACTAACACACACACATACTCACACACGCACACACGCACACACGCATACACACATACACTCTTCACCTCTCGACTCCTACTTATTAGTCGCCCCTTACAAGAGGCAAGGCCTTCTTGCCTCGGCCGTATTCTTATCTCTGCAAGCCAAACAGACACACACACATACACACACACACGCACACACACGCACACACGCACACACACACACATACACTCTTCACCTCTCGACTCCTACCCATTAGTCGCCTCTTAACGACAGGCAGTGCCTTCTTGCCACGGCCGTGTTCTCATCTCTGCGAGCCGACCGGACACATACACACACACACACACTGACACACACACATACACACACACACTCACACACGCACGCACACACGCACACACACACATACACTCTTCACCTCTCGACTCCTACCCATTATTCTCCTCTTACGACAGGCAGGGACTTCTTGCAACAGCCGTGTTCTTATCTCTGCAAGCCAAACGGACACACACACACACGCACACACACACACGCACACGCACACGCACACGCACACACTCTCCACCTCTCGACTCCTATCCATTAGTCGCCTCTTACGACAGGCATGGCCTTCTTGCCACCGCTTTTTTCTTATCTCTGTGAGCGAAGGGACACACACACACACACATACACACACACACTCACACACACACACGCACACACGCACGCATACACGCACACACACATACACTCACACACACACAAACACGCACACACGCACACACACATACATTCTTCACCTCTCTAATCCTACCTATTAGTCGCCCCTTACAAGAGGCAAGGCCTTCTTGCCTCGGCCGTATTCTTATCTCTGCAAGCCAAACAGACACACACACATACACACACACACGCACACACACGCACACACGCACACACACACACATACACTCTTCACCTCTCGACTCCTACCCATTAGTCGCCTCTTAACGACAGGCAGTGCCTTCTTGCCACGGCCGTGTTCTCATCTCTGCGAGCCGACCGGACACACACACACACACACACTGACACACACACATACACACACACACACACTCACGCACGCACACACGCACACACACATACACTCACACACACACAAACACGCACACAAACACGCACACACGCACACACACATACATTCATCACCTCTCGACTCCTACCTATTGGTCGCCTCTTACGAATAGGCAGGGCCTTCTTGCCTCGGTCGTGCTCTTATCTATGAAAGCCGAACGGACACACACACATACACACTCTCACACGCACACACACGTACATACGCACACACATATACACTCTTCACCACTCGACTCCTACTTATTAGTCGCCTCTTACGACAGGCATGGCCTTCTTGCCACGGCCGTGTTCTTATCTCTGCAGGCCAACTAGACACACACACTCACACACACAAATACACACACACACTCACACACGCACACACACGCACACACGCACACTCACACACACAAACACTCTTCACCTTTCGACTCCTACCCATTAGTCGCCTCTCACGACAGGCAGGGCCTTCTTGCCACGGCCGTGTTCTTATCTCTGCGAGCCGACTGGACACACACACACTCACACACACAAATACACACACACACTTACACACGCACACACCCGCACACTCACACACACATACACTCTTCACCTCTCGACTCCTACCCATTAGCCGCCTCTTACAACAGGCAGGGCCTACTTGCCACGGCCGTGTTCTTATCTCTGCGAGCCGACCGGACACACACACACTCACACACGCACACACACAAACACACGCACTTACACACATACAATCTTCACCTCTCGACTCCTACGCATTAGTCGCCGCTTACGACAGGCAGGGCCTTCCAGCCTCGGCCGTATTCTTATCTCTGCAAGCCGAACGGACACACGCACACTCACACACACACGCACGCACACACGCACACACACGCACACACGCACACACATACACTCTTCACCTCTCGACTCCTACCAATTAGTCGCCACTTACGACAGGCAGGGCCTTCTTGCCTCGGCCGTATTCTTATCTCTGCAAGCCGAACGGACACACACACACTCACACACACACGCACGCTCACACGCACACACACGCACACACGCACACACACACATACACTCTTCACCTCTCGACTCCTACCTATTAATCGCCTCTTACGATAGGCAGGGCTTTCTTGCCTCGGTCGTGCTCTTATCTCTGCAAGCCGAACTAACACACACACATACTCACACACGCACACACACGCACACACACGCACACACGCATACACACATACACTCTTCACCTCTCGACTCCTAATTATTAGTCGCCCTTTACAAGAGGCAGGGCCTTCTTGCCTTGGCCGTATTCTTATCTCTGCAAGCCAAACAGACACACACACATACACACACACACGCACACACACGCACACACGCACACACACACACATACACCCTTCACCTCTCGACTCCTACCTATTAGTCGCCTCTTAACGACAGGCAGTGCCTTCTTGCCACGGCCGTGTTCTCATCTCTGCGAGCCGACCGGACACACACACACACTGACACTCACACACATACCTATTACTCGACTCTCACGACAGGCAGGGCCTTCTTGCCTTGGCTGTGTTCTTATCTCTGCAAGACGAACGGACACACACACATACTCACACACGCACACACGCACACACACATACACTCACACACACACAAACACGCACACACGCACACACACATACATTCTTCACCTCTCGACTCCTACCTATTAGTCGCCTCTTACGACAGGCAGGGCCTTCTTGCCTTGGCCCTGTTCTTATCTCTGCAAGCCGAACGGACACACACACATACTCACACACGCACACACACACGCACACACGCACACACACACATACACTCTTCACCTCTCGACTCCTACCTATTAGCCGCCTCTTACGATAGGCAGGGCCTTCTTGCCTCGGTCGTGTTCTTATTTCTGCAAGCCGAACTAACACACACACATACTCACACACGCACACACGCACGCACACACGCACACACACATACACTCACACACACACAAACACGCACACACGCACACACACATACATTCTTCACCTCTCGACTCCTACCTATTAGTCGCCTCTTACGACAGGCAGGGCCTTCTTGCCTTGGCCGTGTTCTTATCTCTGCAAGCCGAACGGACACACACACATACTCACACACGCACACACACACGCACACACGCACACACACACATACACTCTTCACCTCTCGACTCCTACTTATTAGTCGCCCATTACAAGAGGCAGGGCCTTCTTGCCTCGGCCGTAATCTTATCTCTGCAAGCCAAACAGAAACACACACATACACACACACTTACACATGCACACACACGCACACGCACACGCACACACTCTCCACCTCTCGACTCCTATCCATTAGTCGCCTCTTAAGACAGGCAGGGCCTTCTTGCCACGTACGTATACCTATCTTTGCGAGCCGAACGGACACACACACACACACACTTGCACACATACACACACACATGCACGCTTTACCTCTAGACTCCTACCCATTAGTCGCTCCTTACAGCAAGCATGGCCTTCCTGCCACGGACGTATTCTTATCTCTGCGAGCCGAAGGGATACACACACACACATACATACACACATACACACACACATACTCACACACGCACGCACACACGAACACACACATACACTCACACACACACAAACACACACACACGCACACACACATACACTCTTCACCTCTCGACTCCTACCTATTAGCCGCCTCTTACGATAGGCAGGGCCTTCTTGCCTCGGTCGTGTTCTTATTTCTGCAAGCCGAACTAACACACACACATACTCACACACGCACACACGCACGCACACACGCACACACACATACACTCACACACACACAAACACGCACATACGCACACACATATACACTCTTCACCACTCGACCCCTACCCATTAGTCGCCTCTTACGACAGGCAGTGCCTTTTTGCCTCGGCCGTATTCTTATCTCTGCAAGCCAAACGGACACACACACACTTACACACACACGCACGCTCACACGCACACACACACACACACGCACACACACACATACACTCTTCACCTCTCGACTCCTACCTATTAGTCGCCTCTTATTATAGGCAGGGCTTTCTTGCCTCGGTCGTGCTCTTATCTCTGCAAGCCGAACTAACACACACACATACTCACACACGCACACACGCACACACGCATACACACATACACTCTTCACCTCTCGACTCCTACTTATTAGTCGCCCCTTACAAGAGGCAAGGCCTTCTTGCCTCGGCCGTATTCTTATCTCTGCAAGCCAAACAGACACACACACATACACACACACACGCACACACACGCACACACGCACACACACACATACACTCTTCACCTCTCGACTCCTACCCATTAGTCGCCTCTTAACGACAGGCAGTGCCTTCTTGCCACGGCCGTGTTCTCATCTCTGCGAGCCGACCGGACACACACACACACACACACTGACACACACACATACACACACACACTCACACACGCACGCACACACGCACACACACACATACACTCTTCACCTCTCGACTCCTACCCATTATTCTCCTCTTACGACAGGCAGGGACTTCTTGCAACAGCCGTGTTCTTATCTCTGCAAGCCAAACGGACACACACACACACGCACACACACACACGCACACGCACACGCACACGCACACACTCTCCACCTCTCGACTCCTATCCATTAGTCGCCTCTTACGACAGGCATGGCCTTCTTGCCACCGCTTTTTTCTTATCTCTGTGAGCGAAGGGACACACACACACACACATACACACACACACTCACACACACACACGCACACACGCACGCATACACGCACACACACATACACTCACACACACACAAACACGCACACACGTACACACACATACATTCTTCACCTCTCTAATCCTACCTATTAGTCGCCCCTTACAAGAGGAAAGGCCTTCTTGCCTCGGCCGTATTCTTATCTCTGCAAGCCAAACAGACACACACACATACACACAAACGCACACACACGCACACACGCACACACACACACATACATTCTTCACCTCTCGACTCCTACCTATTAGTCGCCTCTTACGACAGGCAGGGCCTTCTTGCCTTGGCCGTGTTCTTATCTCTGCAAGCCAAACGGACACACACACATACTCACACACGCACACACACACGCACACACGCACACACGCACACACACACATACACTCTTCACCTCTCGACTCCTACTTATTAGTCGCCTCTTACGATAGGCAGGGCCTGCTTGCCTCGGTCGTGTTCTTATTTCTGCAAGACGAACTAACACACACACATACTCACACACGCACACAGACGCACACACGCACACACACATACACTCTCCACCTCTCGACTCCTACTTATTAGTCGCCCATTACAAGAGGCAGGGCCTTCTTGCCTTGGCCGTATTCTTATCTCTGCAAGCCAAACAGACACACACACATACACAAACACTTACACACGCACACGCACGCACACGCACACGCACACACTCTTCACCTCTCGACTCCTATTCATTAGTCGCCTCTTAAGACAGGCAGGGCCTTCTTGCCACGGACGATTACCTATCTCTGCAAACCGAACGGACACACACACACACACACTTGCACACATACACACATACACACACATACACGCTTCACCTCTCGACTCCTACCCATTAGTTGCTCCTTACAGCAAGCATGGCCTTCTTGCCACGGACGTATGCTTATCTCTGCGAGCCGAAGGGATACACACACATACACACACACATACACACACATACTCACACACACACGCACACACGCACACACACACATATACTCTTCACCTCTTGACTCCTACCTATTGGTCGGCTCTTACGATAGGCAGGGCCTTCTTGCCTTGGTCGTGCTCTTATCTATGCAAGCCGAATGGACACACACACATATACACACACACTCTCACACGCACACACACGCACATACGCACACACATATACACTCTTCACCACTCGACTCCTACCCTCTAGTCGCCTCTTACGACAGGCAGGGCCTTCTTGCCACGGCCGTGTTCTTATCTCTGCGAGCCGACTGGACACACACACTCACACACACAAATACACACACACACTCACACACGCACACACACGCACACACGCACACTCACACACAAATACACTCTTCACCTCTCGACTCCTACCCATTAGTCGCCTCTTACGACAGGCAGGGCCTTCTTGCCACGGCCGTGTTCTTATCTCTGCGAGCCGACTGGACACACACACACTCACACACACAAATACACACACACACTCACACACGCACACACACGCACACTCACACACACATACACTCTTCACCTCTCGACTCCTACCCATTAGTCGCCTCTTACGACAGGCAGGGCCTTCTTGCCACGGCCGTGTTTCTATCTCTGAGAGCCGACCGGACACAAACACACACTCACACACGCACACACACGCTCAAACGCACTTACACATATACACTCTTCACCTCTCGACTCCTACGCATTAGTCGCCGCTTACGACAGGCAGGGACTTCTTGGCACAGACGTGTCCTTATCACTGCGAGCCGACTGGACACACACACTCACACACGCACACACACACGCACACACGCACACACACACATACACTCTTCACCTCTCGACTCCTACCAATTAGTCGCCACTTACGACAAGCAGGGCATTCTTGCCTCGGCCGTATTCTTATCTCTGCAAGCCGAACGGACACATACACACTCACACACACAAGCACGCACACACGCACACACACGCACACACACAAAAACACTTTTCACCTCTCGACTCCTACCCATTAGTTGCCTCTTACGACAGGCATGGCCTTCTTGCCTCGGCCGTATTCTAATCTCTGCGAGCCGAATGAACACACACATACATACACACACACACTTACACACGCACAAACACACACACACACACCCACACACGCACACACACACACACATACACTCTTCACCTCTCGACTCCTACCAATTAGTCGCCACTTACGACAGGCAGGGCCTTCTTGCCTCGGCCGTATTCTTATCTCTGCAAGCCGAACGGACACATACACACTCACACACTCAAGCACGCACACACGCACACACACGCACACACACAAAAACACTTTTCACCTCTCGACTCCTACCAATTAGTCG
>NW_027311901.1:605000-637500 GCF_040954645.1 Diabrotica undecimpunctata | reverse complement strand
CAAGCATGGCCTTCCTGCCACGGACGTATTCTTATCTCTGCGAGCCGAAGGGATACACACACACACATACATACACACATACACACACACATACTCACACACGCACGCACACACGAACACACACATACACTCACACACACACAAACACACACACACGCACACACACATACACTCTTCACCTCTCGACTCCTACCTATTAGCCGCCTCTTACGATAGGCAGGGCCTTCTTGCCTCGGTCGTGTTCTTATTTCTGCAAGCCGAACTAACACACACACATACTCACACACGCACACACGCACGCACACACGCACACACACATACACTCACACACACACAAATACGCACATACGCACACACATATACACTCTTCACCACTCGACCCCTACCCATTAGTCGCCTCTTACGACAGGCAGCGCCTTCTTGCCACGGCCGTGTTCTTATCTCTGCGGGCCGACTGGACACACACACTCACACACACAAATACACACACACATCCACACACGCACACACACGCACACACGCACACTCACACACACATACACTCTTCACCTCTCGACTCCTACCCATTAGTCGCCTCTTACGACAGGCAGGGCCTTCTTGCCACGGCGGTGTTCTTATCTCTGCGAGCCGAATGGACACACACATACATACACACACACACACTTACACACGCACACTCACACACGCACACACCCGCACACTCACACACACACACACATACACTCTTCACCTCTCGACTCCTACCCATTAGCCGCCTCTTACGACAGGCAGGGCCTTCTTGCCACGGCCGTGTTCTTATCTCTGCGAGCCGACCGGACACACACACACTCGCACACGCACACACACAAACACACGCACTTACACACATACACTCTTCACCTCTCGACTCCTACGCATTAGTCGCCGCTTACGACAGGCAGGGCCTTTTTGCCTCGGCCGTATTCTTATCTCTGCAAGCCGAACGGACACACACACACTCACACACACACGCACGCACACACGCACACACACGCACACACACATACACTCTTCACCTCTCGACTCCTACCAATTAGTCGCCACTTACGACAGGCAGGGCCTTCTTGCCTCGGCCGTATTCTTTTCTCTGCAAGCCGAACGGACACACACACACTCACACACACACGCACGCACACACGCACACACATGCACACACGCACACACACACATACACTCTTCACCTCTCGACTCCTACCAATTAGTCGCCACTTACGACAGGCAGGGCCTTCTTGCCTCGGCCGTATTCTTATCTCTGCAAGCCGAACGGACACATACACACTTACACACACACGCACGCACACACGCACACACACGCACACACACACACACACAAATACACTCTTCACCTCTCGACTCCTACCCATTAGTCGCCTCTTACGACAGGCAGGGCCTTCTTGCCACGGCCGTGTTCTTATCTCTGCGAGCCGACCGGACACACACACACTCACACACGCACACACACAAACACACGCACTTACACACATACACTCTTCACCACTCGACTCCTACGCATTAGTCGCCGCTTACGACAGGCAGGGCCTTCTTGGCACGGACGTGTCCTTATCACTGCGAGCCGACCGGACACACACACTCACACACGCACACATACACGCACACACGCACACACACACATACATTCTTCACCTCTCGACTCCTACCAATTAGTCGCCACTTACGATAGGCAGGGCCTTCTTGCCTCGGCCGTATTCTTATCTCTGCAAGCCGAACGGACACACACACACTCACACACACACGCACGCACACACGCACACAAACGCACACACGCACACACACACATACACTCTTCACCTCTCGACTCCTACCAATAAATCGCCACTTACGACAGGCAGTGCCTTCTTGCCTCGGCCGTATTCTTATCTCTGCAAGCCGAACGGACACACACACACTCACACACACACGCACGCTCACACGCACACACACACACACACACACGCACACACACACATACACTCTTTACCTCTCGACTCCTGCCTATTAGTCGCCTCTTATGATAGGCAGGGCTTTCTTGCCTCGGTCGTGCTCTTATCTCTGCAAGCCGAACTAACACACACACATACTCACACACGCACACACACGCACACACGCATACACACATACATTCTTCACCTCTCGACTCCTACTTATTAGTCGCCCCTTACAAGAGGCAAGGCCTTCTTGCCTCGGCCGTATTCTTATCTCTGCAAGCCAAACAGACACACACACATACACACACACACGCACACACACGCACACACGCACACACACACACATACACTCTTCACCTCTCGACTACTACCCATTAGTCGCCTCTTAACGACAGGCAGTGCCTTCTTGCCACGGCCGTGTTCTCATCTCTGCGAGCCGACCGGACACACACACACACTGACACACACACACACACATACACCGACACACTTACACACGCACGCACACACGCACACACACACATACACTCTTCACCTCTCGACTCCTACCCATTATTCTCCTCTTACGACAGGCAGGGACTTCTTGCAACAGCCGTGTTCTTATCTCTGCAAGCCAAAAGGACACACACACACACGCACACACACATACACGCACACGCACACGCACACGCACACGCACACGCACACGCACACGCACACACTCTCCACCTCTCGACTCTTATCCATTAGTCGCCTCTTACGACAGGCATGGCCTTCTTGCCACCGCTTTTTTCTTATCTCTGCGAGCGAAGGGACACACACACACACACATACACACACACACACTCACACACACACACGCACACACGCACGCATACACGCACACACACATACACTCACACACACACACGCACACGCACACGCACACGCACACGCACACGCACACACTCTCCACCTCTCGACTCCTATCCATTAGTCGCCTCTTAAGACAGGCAGGGCCTTCTTGCCACGGACGTACACCTATCTCTGCAAACCGAACGGACACACATACACACACACTTGCACACATACACACACACACACACATACACGCTTCACCTCTCGACTCCTACCCATTAGTCGCTCCTTACAGCAAGCATGGCCTTCTTGCCACGGACGTATGCTTATCTCTGCGAGCCGAAGGGATACACACACACATACACACACACATACACACACATACTCACACACACGCACACACGCACACACACACATACACTCTTCACCTCTTGACTCCTACCTAATAGTCGGCTCTTACGATAGGCAGGGCCTTCTTGCCACGGCCGTGTTCTTATCTCTGCGAGCCGACTGGACACACACACTCACACACATAAATACACACACACACACTCACACACGCACACACACGCACACACGCACACTCACACACAAATACACTCTTCACCTCTCGACTCCTACCCATTAGTCGCCTCTTACGACAGGCAGGGCCTTCTTGCCACGGCCGTGTTCTTATCTCTGCGAGCCGACTGGACACACACACACTCACACACAAATACACACACACACTCACACACGCACACACACGCACACTCACACACACATACACTCTTCACCTCTCGACCCCTACCCTTCTTGCCACGGACGTATACCTATCTCTGTAAACCGAACGGACACACACACACACTTGCACACATACACACACACACACATACACGCTTCACCTCTCGACTCCTACCCATTAGTGGCTCCTTAGAGCAAGCATGGCCTTCTTGCCACGGACGTATGCTTATCTCTGCGAGCCGAAGGGATACACACACACATACACACACACATACACACACATACTCACACACACGCATACACGCACACACACACATACACTCTTCACCTCTTGACTCCTACCTATTAGTCGGCTCTTACGATAGGCAGGGACTTCTTGCCACGGCCGTGTTCTTATCTCTGCAAGCCGAACGGATACACACACACACGCACACACAAACACACGCACACAGGCACACACGCACACACGCACACACGCACACGCACACATTCTCCACCTCTCGATTCCTATCCATTAGTCGCCTCTTAAAACAGGCAGGGCCTTCTTGCCACAGACGTATACCTATCTCTGCGAGCCGAACGGACACACACACACACACACACTTGCACACATACACACACACACACACATGCACGCCTCACCTCTCGACTCCTACCCATTAGTCGCTTCTTACAGCAAGCATGGCCTTCCTGCCACGGACGTATTCTTATCTCTGCGAGCCGAAGGGATACACACACACATACATACACACATACACACACACACATACTCACACACGCACGCACACACGCACACACACATACACTCACACACACACAAACACGCACACACGCACACACACATACATTCTTCACCTCTCGACTCCTACCTATTAGTCGCCTCTTACGAATAGGCAGGGCCTTCTTGCCTCGGTCGTGCTCTTATCTATGCAAGCCGAACGGACACACACACACATACACATTCTCACACGCACACACACGCACATACGCACACATATATACACTCTTCACCACTCGACTCCTACTTATTAGTCGCCTCTTACGACAGGCATGGCCTTCTTGCCACGGCCGTGTTCTTATCTCTGCAGGCCAACTAGACACACACACTCACACACACAAATACACACACACTCACACACGCACACACACGCACACACGCACACTCACACACACATACACTCTTACGACAGGCAGGGCCTTCTTGCCACGGCCGTGTTCTTATCTCTGCGAGCCGACCGGACACACACACACTCACACACGCACACACACAAACACACGCACTTACACACATACACTCTTCACCACTCGACTCCTACGCATTAGTCGCCGCTTACGACAGGCAGGGCCTTCTTGGCACGGACGTGTCCTTATCACTGCGAGCCGACCGGACACACACACTCACACACGCACACATACACGCACACACGCACACACACACATACATTCTTCACCTCTCGACTCCTACCAATTAGTCGCCACTTACGATAGGCAGGGCCTTCTTGCCTCGGCCGTATTCTTATCTCTGCAAGCCGAACGGACACACACACACTCACACACACACGCACGCTCACACGCACACACACACACACACACACGCACACACACACACATACACTCTTCACCTCTCGACTCCTGCCTATTAGTCGCCTCTTATGATAGGCAGGGCTTTCTTGCCTCGGTCGTGCTCTTATCTCTGCAAGCCGAACTAACACACACACATACTCACACACGCACACACATGCACACGCACACGCACACGCACACGCACACACTCTCCACCTCTCGACTCTTATCCATTAGTCGCCTCTTACGACAGGCATGGCCTTCTTGCCACCGCTTTTTTCTTATCTCTGCGAGCGAAGGGACACACACACACACACATACACACACACACTCACACACACACGCACACACGCACGCATACACGCACACACACATACACTCACACACACACACGCACACGCACACGCACACGCACACGCACACGCACACACTCTCCACCTCTCGACTCCTATCCATTAGTCGCCTCTTAAGACAGGCAGGGCCTTCTTGCCACGGACGTACACCTATCTCTGCAAACCGAACGGACACACATACACACACACTTGCACACATACACACACACACATACACGCTTCACCTCTCGACTCCTACCCATTAGTCGCTCCTTACAGCAAGCATGGCCTTCTTGCCACGGACGTATGCTTATCTCTGCGAGCCGAAGGGATACACACACACATACACACACACATACACACACATACTCACACACACGCACACACGCACACACACACATACACTCTTCACCTCTTGACTCCTACCTAATAGTCGGCTCTTACGATAGGCAGGGCCTTCTTGCCACGGCCGTGTTCTTATCTCTGCGAGCCGACTGGACACACACACTCACACACATAAATACACACACACACACTCACACACGCACACACACGCACACACGCACACTCACACACAAATACACTCTTCACCTCTCGACTCCTACCCATTAGTCGCCTCTTACGACAGGCAGGGCCTTCTTGCCACGGCCGTGTTCTTATCTCTGCGAGCCGACTGGACACACACACACTCACACACAAATACACACACACACTCACACACGCACACACACGCACACTCACACACACATACACTCTTCACCTCTCGACCCCTACCCTTCTTGCCACGGACGTATACCTATCTCTGTAAACCGAACGGACACACACACACACTTGCACACATACACACACACACACATACACGCTTCACCTCTCGACTCCTACCCATTAGTGGCTCCTTAGAGCAAGCATGGCCTTCTTGCCACGGACGTATGCTTATCTCTGCGAGCCGAAGGGATACACACACACATACACACACACATACACACACATACTCACACACACGCATACACGCACACACACACATACACTCTTCACCTCTTGACTCCTACCTATTAGTCGGCTCTTACGATAGGCAGGGACTTCTTGCCACGGCCGTGTTCTTATCTCTGCAAGCCGAACGGATACACACACACACGCACACACAAACACACGCACACAGGCACACACGCACACACGCACACACGCACACGCACACATTCTCCACCTCTCGATTCCTATCCATTAGTCGCCTCTTAAAACAGGCAGGGCCTTCTTGCCACAGACGTATACCTATCTCTGCGAGCCAAACGGACACACACACACACACACTTGCACACATACACACACACACACACATGCACGCCTCACCTCTCGACTCCTACCCATTAGTCGCTTCTTACAGCAAGCATGGCCTTCCTGCCACGGACGTATTCTTATCTCTGCGAGCCGAAGGGATACACACACACATACATACACACATACACACACACACATACTCACACACGCACGCACACACGCACACACACATACACTCACACACACACAAACACGCACACACGCACACACACATACATTCTTCACCTCTCGACTCCTACCTATTAGTCGCCTCTTACGAATAGGCAGGGCCTTCTTGCCTCGGTCGTGCTCTTATCTATGCAAGCCGAACGGACACACACACACATACACATTCTCACACGCACACACACGCACATACGCACACATATATACACTCTTCACCACTCGACTCCTACTTATTAGTCGCCTCTTACGACAGGCATGGCCTTCTTGCCACGGCCGTGTTCTTATCTCTGCAGGCCAACTAGACACACACACTCACACACACAAATACACACACACACTCACACACGCACACACACGCACACACGCACACTCACACACACATACACTCTTACGACAGGCAGGGCCTTCTTGCCACGGCCGTGTTCTTATCTCTGCGAGCCGACCGGACACACACACACTCACACACGCACACACACAAACACACGCACTTACACACATACACTCTTCACCACTCGACTCCTACGCATTAGTCGCCGCTTACGACAGGCAGGGCCTTCTTGGCACGGACGTGTCCTTATCACTGCGAGCCGACCGGACACACACACTCACACACGCACACATACACGCACACACGCACACACACACATACATTCTTCACCTCTCGACTCCTACCAATTAGTCGCCACTTACGATAGGCAGGGCCTTCTTGCCTCGGCCGTATTCTTATCTCTGCAAGCCGAACGGACACACACACACTCACACACACACGCACGCACACACGCACACAAACGCACACACGCACACACACACATACACTCTTCACCTCTCGACTCCTACCAATTAATCGCCACTTACGACAGGCAGTGCCTTCTTGCCTCGGCCGTATTCTTATCTCTGCAAGCCGAACGGACACACACACACTCACACACACACGCACGCTCACACGCACACACACACACACACACGCACACACACACATACACTCTTCACCTCTCGACTCCTGCCTATTAGTCGCCTCTTATGATAGGCAGGGCTTTCTTGCCTCGGTCGTGCTCTTATCTCTGCAAGCCGAACTAACACACACACATACTCACACACGCACACACACGCACACACGCATACACACATACATTCTTCACCTCTCGACTCCTACTTATTAGTCGCCCCTTACAAGAGGCAAGGCCTTCTTGCCTCGGCCGTATTCTTATCTCTGCAAGCCAAACAGACACACACACATACACACACACACGCACACACACGCACACACGCACACACACACACATACACTCTTCACCTCTCGACTACTACCCATTAGTCGCCTCTTAACGACAGGCAGTGCCTTCTTGCCACGGCCGTGTTCTCATCTCTGCGAGCCGACCGGACACACGCACACACACTGACACACACACACATACACACACACACTTACACACGCACGCACACACGCACACACACACATACACTCTTCACCTCTCGACTCCTACCCATTATTCTCCTCTTACGACAGGCAGGGACTTCTTGCAACAGCCGTGTTCTTATCTCTGCAAGCCAAACGGACACACACACACACGCACACACACATACACGCACACGCACACGCACACGCACACACTCTCCACCTCTCGACTCTTATCCATTAGTCGCCTCTTACGACAGGCATGGCCTTCTTGCCACGGACGTACACCTATCTCTGCAAACCGAACGGACACACATACACACACACTTGCACACATACACACACACACACATACACGCTTCACCTCTCGACTCCTACCCATTAGTCGCTCCTTACAGCAAGCATGGCCTTCTTGCCACGGACGTATGCTTATCTCTGCGAGCCGAAGGGATACACACACACATACACACACACATACACACACATACTCACACACACGCACACACGCACACACACACATACACTCTTCACCTCTTGACTCCTACCTAATAGTCGGCTCTTACGATAGGCAGGGCCTTCTTGCCACGGCCGTGTTCTTATCTCTGCGAGCCGACTGGACACACACACTCACACACATAAATACACACACACACACACTCACACACGCACACACACGCACACACGCACACTCACACACAAATACACTCTTCACCTCTCGACTCCTACCCATTAGTCGCCTCTTACGACAGGCAGGGCCTTCTTGGCACGGACGTGTCCTTATCACTGCGAGCCGACCGGACACACACACTCACACACGCACACATACACGCACACACGCACACACACACATACATTCTTCACCTCTCGACTCCTACCAATTAGTCGCCACTTACGATAGGCAGGGCCTTCTTGCCTCGGCCGTATTCTTATCTCTGCAAGCCGAACGGACACACACACACTCACACACACACGCACGCACACACGCACACAAACGCACACACGCACACACACACATACACTCTTCACCTCTCGACTCCTACCAATAAACCGCCACTTACGACAGGCAGTGCCTTCTTGCCTCGGCCGTATTCTTATCTCTGCAAGCCGAACGGACACACACACACTCACACACACACGCACGCTCACACGCACACACACACACACACACGCACACACACACATACACTCTTTACCTCTCGACTCCTGCCTATTAGTCGCCTCTTATGATAGGCAGGGCTTTCTTGCCTCGGTCGTGCTCTTATCTCTGCAAGCCGAACTAACACACACACATACTCACACACGCACACACACGCACACACGCATACACACATACATTCTTCACCTCTCGACTCCTACTTATTAGTCGCCCCTTACAAGAGGCAAGGCCTTCTTGCCTCGGCCGTATTCTTATCTCTGCAAGCCAAACAGACACACACACATACACACACACACGCACACACACGCACACACGCACACACACACACATACACTCTTCACCTCTCGACTACTACCCATTAGTCGCCTCTTAACGACAGGCAGTGCCTTCTTGCCACGGCCGTGTTCTCATCTCTGCGAGCCGACCGGACACACACACACACTGACACACACACACACACATACACACACACACTTACACACGCACGCACACACGCACACACACACATACACTCTTCACCTCTCGACTCCTACCCATTATTCTCCTCTTACGACAGGCAGGGACTTCTTGCAACAGCCGTGTTCTTATCTCTGCAAGCCAAAAGGACACACACACACACGCACACACACATACACGCACACGCACACGCACACGCACACGCACACGCACACACTCTCCACCTCTCGACTCTTATCCATTAGTCGCCTCTTACGACAGGCATGGCCTTCTTGCCACCGCTTTTTTCTTATCTCTGCGAGCGAAGGGACACACACACACACACATACACACACACACTCACACACACACACGCACACACGCACGCATACACGCACACACACATACACTCACACACACACACGCACACGCACACGCACACGCACACGCACACGCACACACTCTCCACCTCTCGACTCCTATCCATTAGTCGCCTCTTAAGACAGGCAGGGCCTTCTTGCCACGGACGTACACCTATCTCTGCAAACCGAACGGACACACATACACACACACTTGCACACATACACACACACACACATACACGCTTCACCTCTCGACTCCTACCCATTAGTCGCTCCTTACAGCAAGCATGGCCTTCTTGCCACGGACGTATGCTTATCTCTGCGAGCCGAAGGGATACACACACACATACACACACACATACACACACATACTCACACACACGCACACACGCACACACACACATACACTCTTCACCTCTTGACTCCTACCTAATAGTCGGCTCTTACGATAGGCAGGGCCTTCTTGCCACGGCCGTGTTCTTATCTCTGCGAGCCGACTGGACACACACACTCACACACATAAATACACACACACACACTCACACACGCACACACACGCACACACGCACACTCACACACAAATACACTCTTCACCTCTCGACTCCTACCCATTAGTCGCCTCTTACGACAGGCAGGGCCTTCTTGCCACGGCCGTGTTCTTATCTCTGCGAGCCGACTGGACACACACACACTCACACACAAATACACACACACACTCACACACGCACACACACGCACACTCACACACACATACACTCTTCACCTCTCGACCCCTACCCTTCTTGCCACGGACGTATACCTATCTCTGTAAACCGAACGGACACACACACACACTTGCACACATACACACACACACATACACGCTTCACCTCTCGACTCCTACCCATTAGTGGCTCCTTAGAGCAAGCATGGCCTTCTTGCCACGGACGTATGCTTATCTCTGCGAGCCGAAGGGATACACACACACATACACACACACATACACACACATACTCACACACACGCATACACGCACACACACACATACACTCTTCACCTCTTGACTCCTACCTATTAGTCGGCTCTTACGATAGGCAGGGACTTCTTGCCACGGCCGTGTTCTTATCTCTGCAAGCCGAACGGATACACACACACACGCACACACAAACACACGCACACAGGCACACACGCACACACGCACACACGCACACGCACACATTCTCCACCTCTCGATTCCTATCCATTAGTCGCCTCTTAAAACAGGCAGGGCCTTCTTGCCACAGACGTATACCTATCTCTGCGAGCCGAACGGACACACACACACACACACTTGCACACATACACACACACACACACATGCACGCCTCACCTCTCGACTCCTACCCATTAGTCGCTTCTTACAGCAAGCATGGCCTTCCTGCCACGGACGTATTCTTATCTCTGCGAGCCGAAGGGATACACACACACATACATACACACATACACACACACACATACTCACACACGCACGCACACACGCACACACACATACACTCACACACACACAAACACGCACACACGCACACACACATACATTCTTCACCTCTCGACTCCTACCTATTAGTCGCCTCTTACGAATAGGCAGGGCCTTCTTGCCTCGGTCGTGCTCTTATCTATGCAAGCCGAACGGACACACACACACATACACATTCTCACACGCACACACACGCACATACGCACACATATATACACTCTTCACCACTCGACTCCTACTTATTAGTCGCCTCTTACGACAGGCATGGCCTTCTTGCCACGGCCGTGTTCTTATCTCTGCAGGCCAACTAGACACACACACTCACACACACAAATACACACACACTCACACACGCACACACACGCACACACGCACACTCACACACACATACACTCTTACGACAGGCAGGGCCTTCTTGCCACGGCCGTGTTCTTATCTCTGCGAGCCGACCGGACACACACACACTCACACACGCACACACACAAACACACGCACTTACACACATACACTCTTCACCACTCGACTCCTACGCATTAGTCGCCGCTTACGACAGGCAGGGCCTTCTTGGCACGGACGTGTCCTTATCACTGCGAGCCGACCGGACACACACACTCACACACGCACACATACACGCACACACGCACAAACACACATACATTCTTCACCTCTCGACTCCTACCAATTAGTCGCCACTTACGATAGGCAGGGCCTTCTTGCCTCGGCCGTATTCTTATCTCTGCAAGCCGAACGGACACACACACACTCACACACACACGCACGCACACACGCACACAAACGCACACACGCACACACACACATACACTCTTCACCTCTCGACTCCTACCAATTAATCGCCACTTACGACAGGCAGTGCCTTCTTGCCTCGGCCGTATTCTTATCTCTGCAAGCCGAACGGACACACACACACTCACACACACACGCACGCTCACACGCACACACACACACACACACACGCACACACACACACATACACTCTTCACCTCTCGACTCCTGCCTATTAGTCGCCTCTTATGATAGGCAGGGCTTTCTTGCCTCGGTCGTGCTCTTATCTCTGCAAGCCGAACTAACACACACACATACTCACACACGCACACACACGCACACACGCATACACACATACATTCTTCACCTCTCGACTCCTACTTATTAGTCGCCCCTTACAAGAGGCAAGGCCTTCTTGCCTCGGCCGTATTCTTATCTCTGCAAGCCAAACAGACACACACACATACACACACACACGCACACACACGCACACACGCACACACACACACATACACTCTTCACCTCTCGACTACTACCCATTAGTCGCCTCTTAACGACAGGCAGTGCCTTCTTGCCACGGCCGTGTTCTCATCTCTGCGAGCCGACCGGACACACACACACACACTGACACACACACACATACACACACACACTTACACACGCACGCACACACGCACACACACACATACACTCTTCACCTCTCGACTCCTACCCATTATTCTCCTCTTACGACAGGCAGGGACTTCTTGCAACAGCCGTGTTCTTATCTCTGCAAGCCAAACGGACACACACACACACGCACACACACATACACGCACACGCACACGCACACGCACACACTCTCCACCTCTCGACTCTTATCCATTAGTCGCCTCTTACGACAGGCATGGCCTTCTTGCCACGGACGTACACCTATCTCTGCAAACCGAACGGACACACATACACACACACTTGCACACATACACACACACACACATACACGCTTCACCTCTCGACTCCTACCCATTAGTCGCTCCTTACAGCAAGCATGGCCTTCTTGCCACGGACGTATGCTTATCTCTGCGAGCCGAAGGGATACACACACACATACACACACACATACACACACATACTCACACACACGCACACACGCACACACACACATACACTCTTCACCTCTTGACTCCTACCTAATAGTCGGCTCTTACGATAGGCAGGGCCTTCTTGCCACGGCCGTGTTCTTATCTCTGCGAGCCGACTGGACACACACACTCACACACATAAATACACACACACACACACTCACACACGCACACACACGCACACACGCACACTCACACACAAATACACTCTTCACCTCTCGACTCCTACCCATTAGTCGCCTCTTACGACAGGCAGGGCCGTCTTGCCACGGCCGTGTTCTTATCTCTGCGAGCCGACTGGACACACACACACTCACACACAAATACACACACACACTCACACACGCACACACACGCACACTCACACACACATACACTCTTCACCTCTCGACCCCTACCCATTAGTCGCCTATTACGACAGGCAGGGCCTTCTTGCCACGGCCGTGTTCTTATATCTGAGAGCCGACCGGACACACACACACACTCACACACGCACACACACGCTCACACGCACTTACACACATACACTCTTCACCTCTCGACTCCTACGCATTAGTCGCCGCTTACGACAGGCAGGGCCTTCTTGGCACGGACGTGTCCTTATCACTGCGAGCCGACCGGACACACACACTCACACACGCACACACCTACGCACACACGCACACACACACATACACTCTTCACCTCTCGACTCCTATCCATTAGTCGCCTCTTAAGACAGGCAGGGCCTTCTTGCCACGGACGTACATCTATCTCTGCAAACCGAACGGACACACATACACACACACTTGCACACATACACACACACACACATACACGCTTCACCTCTCGACTCCTACCCATTAGTCGCTCCTTACAGCAAGCATGGCCTTCTTGCCACGGACGTATGCTTATCTCTGCGAGCCGAAGGGATACACACACACATACACACACACACATACACACACATACTCACACACACGCACACACGCACACACACACATACACTCTTCACCTCTTGACTCCTACCTATTAGTCGGCTCTTACGATAGGCAGGGACTTCTTGCCACGGCCGTGTTCTTATCTCTGCAAGCCGAACGGATACACACACACACGCACACACAAACACACGCACACAGGCACACACGCACACACGCACACACGCACACGCACACATTCTCCACCTCTCGATTCCTATCCATTAGTCGCCTCTTAAAACAGGCAGGGCCTTCTTGCCACAGACGTATACCTATCTCTGCGAGCCGAACGGACACACACACACACACACTTGCACACATACACACACACACACATGCACGCCTCACCTCTCGACTCCTACCCATTAGTCGCTTCTTACAGCAAGCATGGCCTTCCTGCCACGGACGTATTCTTATCTCTGCGAGCCGAAGGGATACACACACACATACATACACACATACACACACACACATACTCACACACGCACGCACACACGCACACACACATACACTCACACACACACAAACACGCACACACGCACACACACATACATTCTTCACCTCTCGACTCCTACCTATTAGTCGCCTCTTACGAATAGGCAGGGCCTTCTTGCCTCGGTCGTGCTCTTATCTATGCAAGCCGAACGGACACACACACACATACACATTCTCACACGCACACACACGCACATACGCACACATATATACACTCTTCACCACTCGACTCCTACTTATTAGTCGCCTCTTACGACAGGCATGGCCTTCTTGCCACGGCCGTGTTCTTATCTCTGCAGGCCAACTAGACACACACACTCACACACACAAATACACACACACACTCACACACGCACACACACGCACACACGCACACTCACACACACATACACTCTTACGACAGGCAGGGCCTTCTTGCCACGGCCGTGTTCTTATCTCTGCGAGCCGACCGGACACACACACACTCACACACGCACACACACAAACACACGCACTTACACACATACACTCTTCACCACTCGACTCCTACGCATTAGTCGCCGCTTACGACAGGCAGGGCCTTCTTGGCACGGACGTGTCCTTATCACTGCGAGCCGACCGGACACACACACTCACACACGCACACATACACGCACACACGCACACACACACATACATTCTTCACCTCTCGACTCCTACCAATTAGTCGCCACTTACGATAGGCAGGGCCTTCTTGCCTCGGCCGTATTCTTATCTCTGCAAGCCGAACGGACACACACACACTCACACACACACGCACGCACACACGCACACAAACGCACACACGCACACACACACATACACTCTTCACCTCTCGACTCCTACCAATTAATCGCCACTTACGACAGGCAGTGCCTTCTTGCCTCGGCCGTATTCTTATCTCTGCAAGCCGAACGGACACACACACACTCACACACACACGCACGCTCACACGCACACACACACACACACACGCACACACACACATACACTCTTCACCTCTCGACTCCTGCCTATTAGTCGCCTCTTATGATAGGCAGGGCTTTCTTGCCTCGGTCGTGCTCTTATCTCTGCAAGCCGAACTAACACACACACATACTCACACACGCACACACACGCACACACGCATACACACATACATTCTTCACCTCTCGACTCCTACTTATTAGTCGCCCCTTACAAGAGGCAAGGCCTTCTTGCCTCGGCCGTATTCTTATCTCTGCAAGCCAAACAGACACACACACATACACACACACACGCACACACACGCACACACGCACACACACACACATACACTCTTCACCTCTCGACTACTACCCATTAGTCGCCTCTTAACGACAGGCAGTGCCTTCTTGCCACGGCCGTGTTCTCATCTCTGCGAGCCGACCGGACACACACACACACACTGACACACACACACATACACACACACACTTACACACGCACGCACACACGCACACACACACATACACTCTTCACCTCTCGACTCCTACCCATTATTCTCCTCTTACGACAGGCAGGGACTTCTTGCAACAGCCGTGTTCTTATCTCTGCAAGCCAAACGGACACACACACACACGCACACACACATACACGCACACGCACACGCACACGCACACACTCTCCACCTCTCGACTCTTATCCATTAGTCGCCTCTTACGACAGGCATGGCCTTCTTGCCACGGACGTACACCTATCTCTGCAAACCGAACGGACACACATACACACACACTTGCACACATACACACACACACACACATACACGCTTCACCTCTCGACTCCTACCCATTAGTCGCTCCTTACAGCAAGCATGGCCTTCTTGCCACGGACGTATGCTTATCTCTGCGAGCCGAAGGGATACACACACACATACACACACACATACACACACATACTCACACACACGCACACACGCACACACACACATACACTCTTCACCTCTTGACTCCTACCTAATAGTCGGCTCTTACGATAGGCAGGGCCTTCTTGCCACGGCCGTGTTCTTATCTCTGCGAGCCGACTGGACACACACACTCACACACATAAATACACACACACACACACTCACACACGCACACACACGCACACACGCACACTCACACACAAATACACTCTTCACCTCTCGACTCCTACCCATTAGTCGCCTCTTACGACAGGCAGGGCCGTCTTGCCACGGCCGTGTTCTTATCTCTGCGAGCCGACTGGACACACACACACTCACACACAAATACACACACACACTCACACACGCACACACACGCACACTCACACACACATACACTCTTCACCTCTCGACCCCTACCCATTAGTCGCCTATTACGACAGGCAGGGCCTTCTTGCCACGGCCGTGTTCTTATATCTGAGAGCCGACCGGACACACACACACACTCACACACGCACACACACGCTCACACGCACTTACACACATACACTCTTCACCTCTCGACTCCTACGCATTAGTCGCCGCTTACGACAGGCAGGGCCTTCTTGGCACGGACGTGTCCTTATCACTGCGAGCCGACCGGACACACACACTCACACACGCACACACCTACGCACACACGCACACACACACATACACTCTTCACCTCTCGACTCCTATCCATTAGTCGCCTCTTAAGACAGGCAGGGCCTTCTTGCCACGGACGTACATCTATCTCTGCAAACCGAACGGACACACATACACACACACTTGCACACATACACACACACACACATACACGCTTCACCTCTCGACTCCTACCCATTAGTCGCTCCTTACAGCAAGCATGGCCTTCTTGCCACGGACGTATGCTTATCTCTGCGAGCCGAAGGGATACACACACACATACACACACACACATACACACACATACTCACACACACGCACACACGCACACACACACATACACTCTTCACCTCTTGACTCCTACCTAATAGTCGGCTCTTACGATAGGCAGGGCCTTCTTGCCACGGCCGTGTTCTTATCTCTGCGAGCCGACTGGACACACACACTCACACACATAAATACACATACACACACACTCACACACGCACACACACGCACACACGCACACTCACACACAAATACACTCTTCACCTCTCGACTCCTACCCATTAGTCGCCTCTTACGACAGGCAGGGCCTTCTTGCCACGGCCGTGTTCTTATCTCTGCGAGCCGACTGGACACACACACACTCACACACAAATACACACACACACTCACACACGCACACACACGCACACTCACACACACATACACTCTTCACCTCTCGACCCCTACCCATTAGTCGCCTATTACGACAGGCAGGGCCTTCTTGCCACGGCCGTGTTCTTATATCTGAGAGCCGACCGGACACACACACACACTCACACACGCACACACACGCTCACACGCACTTACACACATACACTCTTCACCTCTCGACTCCTACGCATTAGTCGCCGCTTACGACAGGCAGGGCCTTCTTGGCACGGACGTGTCCTTATCACTGCGAGCCGACCGGACACACACACTCACACACGCACACACCCACGCACACACGCACACACACATACACTCTTCACCTCTCGACTCCTACCAATTAGTCGCCACTTACGACAGGCAGGGCATTCTTGCCTCGGCCGTATTCTTATCTCTGCAAGCCGAACGGACACATACACACTCACACACACATGCACACACACAAAAACACTTTTCACCTCTCGACTCCTACCCATTAGTTGCCTCTTACGACAGGCATGGCCTTCTTGCCTCGGTCGTATTCTAATCTCTGCGAGCCGAATGGACACACACATACATACACACACACACTTACACACGCACAAACACACACACATCCACACACGCACACACACACATACACTCTTCACCTCTCGACTCCTACCAATAAGTCGCCACTTACGACAGGCAGGGCCTTCTTGCCTCGGCCGTATTCTTATCTCTGCAAGCCGAACGGACACATACACACTCACACACACAAGCACGCACACACGCACACACACGCACACACACAAAAACACTTTTCATCTTTCGACTCCTACCAATTAGTTGCCGCTTACGACAGGCAGGGCCTTCTTGGCACGGACGTGTCCTTATCACTGCGAGCCAACCGGACACACACACTCACACACGCACACATACACGCACACACGCACACACACACACACATACACTCTTCACCTCTCGACTCCTACCCATTAGTCGCCACTTACGACAGGCAGGGCCTTCTTGTTTCGGCCGTATTCTTATCTCTGCAAGCCGAACGGACACACACACTCACACACACACGCACGCACACACGCACACACACGCAAACACGCACACACACACATACACTCTTCACCTCTCGACTCCTACCAATTAGTCGCCACTTACGACAGGCAGTGCCTTCTTGCCTCGGCCGTATTCTTATCCCTGCAAGCCGAACGGACACACACACACTCACACACACACGCACGCTCACACGCACACACACGCACACACGCACACACACACATACACTCTTCACCTCTCGACTCCTACCTATTAGTCGCCTCTTACGATAGGCAGGGCTTTCTTGCCTCGGTCGTGCTCTTATCTCTGCAAACCGAACTAACACACACACATACTCACACACGCACACACACGCACACACGCATACACACATACACTCTTCACCTCTCGACTCCTACTTATTAGTCGCCCCTTACAAGAGGCAAGGCCTTCTTGCCTCGGCCGTATTCTTATCTCTGCAAGCCAAACAGACACACACACATACACACACACACGCACACACACGCACACACGCACACACACACATACACTCTTCACCTCTCGACTACTACCCATTAGTCGCCTCTTAACGACAGGCAGTGCCTTCTTGCCACGGCCGTGTTCTCATCTCTGCGAGCCGACCGGACACACACACACACTGACACACACACATACACACACACACTCACACACGCACGCACACACGCACACACACACATACACTCTTCACCTCTCGACTCCTACCCATTATTCTCCTCTTACGACAGGCAGGGACATCTTGCCACGGCCGTGTTCTTATCTCTGCAAGCCAAACGGACACACACACACGCACACACACACACGCACACGCACACGCACACGCACACACTCTCCACCTCTCGACTCCTATCCATTAGTGGCCTCTTACGACAGGCATGGCCTTCTTGCCACCGCTTTTTTCTTATCTCTGCGAGCGAAGGGACACACACACACACACATACACACACACACTCACACACACACACGCACACACGCACGCATACACGCACACACACATACACTCACACACACACAAACACGCACACACACATACATTCTTCACCTCTCTAATCCTACCTATTAGTCGCCCCTTACAAGAGGAAAGGCCTTCTTGCCTCGGCCGTATTCTTATCTCTGCAAGCCAAACAGACACACACACATACACACAAACGCACACACACGCACACACGCACACACACACACACATACATTCTTCACCTCTCGACTCCTACCTATTAGTCGCCTCTTACGACAGGCAGGGCCTTCTTGCCTTGGCCGTGTTCTTATCTCTGCAAGCCAAACGGACACACACACATACTCACACACGCACACACACACGCACACACGCACACACACACATACACTCTTCACCTCTCGACTCCTACCTATTAGTCGCCTCTTACGATAGGCAGGGCCTGCTTGCCTCGGTCGTGTTCTTATTTCTGCAAGACGAACTAACACACACACATACTCACACACGCACACAGACGCACACACGCACACACACATACACTCTCCACCTCTCGACTCCTACTTATTAGTCGCCCATTACAAGAGGCAGGGCCTTCTTGCCTTGGCCGTATTCTTATCTCTGCAAGCCAAACAGACACACACACATACACAAACACTTACACACGCACACGCACGCACACGCACACGCACACACTCTTCACCTCTCGACTCCTATTCATTAGTCGCCTCTTAAGACAGGCAGGGCCTTCTTGCCACGGACGATTACCTATCTCTGCAAACCGAACGGACACACACACACACACTTGCACACATACACACATACACACACATACACGCTTCACCTCTCGACTCCTACCCATTAGTCGCTCCTTACAGCAAGCATGGCCTTCTTGCCACGGACGTATGCTTATCTCTGCGAGCCGAAGGGATACACACACATACACACACACATACACACACATACTCACACACACACGCACACACGCACACACACACATATACACTCTTCACCACTCGACTCCTACCCTCTAGTCGCCTCTTACGACAGGCAGGGCCTTCTTGCCACGGCCGTGTTCTTATCTCTGCGAGCCGACTGGACACACACAATCACACACACAAATACACACACACACTCACACACGCACACACACGCACACACGCACACTCACACACAAATACACTCTTCACCTCTCGACTCCTACCCATTAGTCGCCTCTTACGACAGGCAGGGCCTTCTTGCCACGGCCGTGTTCTTATCTCTGCGAGCCGACTGGACACACACACACTCACACACACAAATACACACACACACTCACACACGCACACACACGCACACTCACACACACATACACTCTTCACCTCTCGACTCCTACCCATTAGTCGCCTCTTACGACAGGCAGGGCCTTCTTGCCACGGCCGTGTTCTTATCTCTGAGAGCCGACCGGACACAAACACACACTCACACACACGCTCAAACGCACTTACACATATACACTCTCCACCTCTCGACTCCTACGCATTAGTCGCCGCTTACGACAGGCAGGGACTTCTTGGCACAGACGTGTCCTTATCACTGCGAGCCGACTGGACACACACACTCACACACGCACACACACACGCACACACGCACACACACACATACACTCTTCACCTCTCGACTCCTACCAATTAGTCGCCACTTACGACAAGCAGGGCATTCTTGCCTCGGCCGTATTCTTATCTCTGCAAGCCGAACGGACACATACACACTCACACACACAAGCACGCACACACGCACACACACGCACACACACAAAAACACTTTTCACCTCTCGACTCCTACCCATTAGTTGCCTCTTACGACAGGCATGGTCTTCTTGCCTCGGCCGTATTCTAATCTCTGCGAGCCGAATGGACACACACATACATACACACACACACTTACACACGCACAAACACACACACACCCACACACGCACACACACATACACTCTTCACCTCTCGACTCCTACCAATTAGTCGCCACTTACGACAGGCAGGGCCTTCTTGCCTCGGCCGTATTCTTATCTCTGCAAGCCGAACGGACACATACACACTCACACACACAAGCACGCACACACGCACACACACGCACACACACAAAAACACTTTTCACCTCTCGACTCCTACCAATTAGTCGCCACTTACGACAGGCAGGGCCTTCTTGCCTCGGCCGTATTCTTATCACTGCAAGCCGAACGGACACATACGCACTCACACACACACGCACGCACACACGCACACACACGCACACACACAAAAACACTTTTCACCTCTCGACTCCTACCAATTAGTCGCCACTTACGACAGGCAGGGCCTTCTTGCCTCGGCCGTATTCTTATCTCTGCAAGCCGAACGGACACATACACACTCACACACACAAGCACGCACACACGCACACACACGCACACACACAAAAACACTTTTCACCTCTCGACTCCTACCAATTAGTCGCCACTTACGACAGGCAGGGCCTTCTTGCCTCGGCCGTATTCTAATCTCTGCGAGCCGAATGGACACACACATACATACACACACACACTTACACACGCACAAACACACACACACACACCCACACACGCACACACACACACACATACACTCTTCACCTCTCGACTCCTACCAATTAGTCGCCACTTACGACAGGCAGGGCCTTCTTGCCTCGGCCGTGTTCTTATCTCTGCATGCCGAACGGACACACACACATACTCACACACGCACACACACACACGCACACACGCACCCACACACACGTACACGCACACGCACACACTCTCCACCTCTCGACTAATATCCATTAGTCGCCTCTTAAGACAGGCAGGGCCTTCTTGCCTCGGCCGTATTCTTATCTCTGCAAGCCAAACGGTCACACACACACACACATACACACACATAGTCACACACGCACAAACACACGCACACACACAAAGACACATACACTCTTCACCTCTCGACTCCTACCTATTAGTCGCCTCTTACGATAGGCAGGGCCTGCTTGCCTCGGTCGTGTTCTTATTTCTGCAAGCCGAACTAACACACACACATACTCACACACGCACACACATACGCACACACGCACACACACACATACACTCTTCACCTCTTGACTCCTACTTATTAGTCGTCCATTACAAGCGGCAGGGCCTTCTTGCCTTGGCCGTATTCTTATCTCTACAAGCCAAACAGACACACACACATACACACACACACACTTACACACGCACACACACGCACACGCACACGCACACACTCTCCACCTCTCGACTCCTATCCATTCGTCGCCTCTTAAGACAGGCAGGGCCTTCTTGCCACGGACGTATACCTATCTCTGTAAACCGAACGGACACACACACACACTTGCACACATACACACACACACACATACACGCTTCACCTCTCGACTCCTACCCATTAGTGGCTCCTTAGAGCAAGCATGGCCTTCTTGCCACGGACGTATGCTTATCTCTGCGAGCCGAAGGGATACACACACACATACACACACACATACACACACATACTCACACACACGCATACACGCACACACACACATACACTCTTCACCTCTTGACTCCTACCTATTAGTCGGCTCTTACGATAGGCAGGGCCTTCTTGCCTCGGTCGTGCTCTTATCTCTGCAAGCCGAATAGACACACACACACACACACATACACACACACACTCTCACACGCACACACACGCACATACGCACACACATATACACTCTTCACCACTCGACTATTACCCATTAGTCGCCTCTTACGACAGGCAGGGCCTTCTTGCCACGGCCGTGTTCTTATCTCTGCGAGCCGACTGGACACACACACTCACACACATAAATACACACACACACACTCACACACGCACACACACGCACACACGCATTAGTCGCTCCTTACAGCAAGCATGGCCTTCTTGCCACGGACGTATGCTTATCTCTGCGAGCCGAAGGGATACACACACATACACACACACATACACACACATACTCACACACACACGCACACACGCACACACACACATACACTCTTCACCTCTTGACTCCTACCTATTAGTCGGCTCTTACGATAGGCAGGGCCTTCTTGCCTCGGTCGTGCTCTTATCTCTGCAAGCCGAATAGACACACACACACACATACACACACACACTCTCACACGCAGACACACGCACATACGCACACACATATACACTCTTCACCACTCGACTCCTACCCATTAGTCGCCTCTTACGACAGGCAGGACCTTCTTGCCACGGCCATGTTCTTATCTCTGCGAGCCGACTGGACACACACACACTCACACACACAAATACACACACACTCACACACGCACACTCACACACACATACACTCTTCACCTCTCGACTCCTACCCATTAGTCGCCTCTTACGACAGGCAGGACCTTCTTGTCACGGCCGTGTTCTTATCTCTGCGAGCCGACTGGACACACACACACTCACACACACAAATACACACACACACTCACACACGCACACTCACACACACATACACTCTTCACCTCTCGACTCCTACCCATTAGTCGCCTCTTACGACAGGCAGGGCCTTCTTGCCACGGCCGTGTTCTTATCTCTGAGAGCCGACCGGACACACACACACACTCACACACGCACACACACGCTCACACGCACTTACACATATACACTCTTCACCTCTCGACTCCTACGCATTAGTCGCCGCTTACAACAGGCAGGGACTTCTTGGCACAGACGTGTCCTTATCACTGCGAGCCGACTGGACACACACACTCACACACGCACACACACACGCACACACGCACACACACACATACACTCTTTACCTCTCGACTCCTACCCATTATTCCCCTCTTACGACAGGCATGGACTTTTTGCCACGGCCGTGTTCTTATCTCTGCAAGCCGAACGGACACACACACACACACGCCCACACACACACGCACACGCACACGCACACGCACACACTCTTCACCTCTCGACTCCTACTCAATATTCTCCTCTTACGACAGGCAGGTACTTCTTGCCACGGCCGTGTTCTTATCTCTGCAAGCCGAACCCACACACACATACACACACACACTCACACACACACACGCACACACGCACGCACACACGCACACACACATACACTCACACACACACACAAACACGCACATACGCACACACACATACATTCTTCACCTCTCGACTCCTACCTATTAGTCGTCTCTCACGACAGGCAGGGCCTTCTTGCATCGGCCGTGTACTTATCTCTGCATGCCGAACGGACACACACACATACTCACACACGCACACACACACGCACACACGCACCCACACACATACACTCTTCACCTCTCGACTCCTACCCATTATTCCCCTCTTACGACAGGCAGGGACTTCTTGCCACGGCCGTGTTCTTATCTCTGCAAGCCGAACGGACACACACACACACGCACACACAAACACACGCACACAGGCACACACGCACACACGCACACGTACACGCACACGCACACACTCTCCACCTCTCGACTAATATCCATTAGTCGCCTCTTAAGACAAGCAGGGCCTTCTTGCCTCGGCCGTATTCTTATCTCTGCAAGCCAAACGTACACACACACACACACATACACACACATAGTCACACACGCACAAACACACGCACACACACAAAGACACATACACTCTTCACCTCTCGACTCCTACCTATTAGTCGCCTCTTACGATAGGCAGGGCCTGCTTGCCTCGGTCGTGTTCTTATTTCTGCAAGCCGAACTAACACACACACATACTCACACACGCACACACACACGCACACACGCACACACACACGCACACACGCACACACACACATACACTCTTCACCTCTTGACTCCTACTTATTAGTCGTCCATTACAAGCGGCAGGGCCTTCTTGCCTTGGCCGTATTCTTATCTCTGCAAGCCAAACAGACACACACACATACACACACACTTACACACGCACACACACGCACACGCACACGCACACACTCTCCACCTCTCGACTCCTATCCATTAGTCGCCTCTTAAGACAGGCAGGGCCTTCTTGCCACGGACGTATACCTATCTCTGTAAACCGAACGGACACACACACACACTTGCACACATACACACACACACACATACACGCTTCACCTCTCGACTCCTACAAATTAGTGGCTCCTTACAGCAAGCATGGCCTTCTTGCCACGGGCGTGTTCTTATCTCTGCGAGCCGACTGGACACACACACTCACACACATAAATACACACACACACACTCACACACGCACACACACGCACACACGCATTAGTCGCTCCTTACAGCAAGCATGGCCTTCTTGCCACGGACGTATGCTTATCTCTGCGAGCCGAAGGGATACACACACATACACACACACATACACACACATACTCACACACACACGCACACACGCACACACACACATACACTCTTCACCTCTTGACTCCTACCTATTAGTCGGCTCTTACGATAGGCAGGGCCTTCTTGCCTTGGTCGTGCTCTTATCTCTGCAAGCCGAATGGACACACACACACACACATACACACACACTCTCACACGCACACACACGCACATACGCACACACATATACACTCTTCACCACTCGACTCCTACCCATTAGTCGCCTCTTACGACAGGCAGGGCCTTCTTGCCACGGCCGTGTTCTTATCTCTGCGAGCCGACTGGACACACACACTCACACACACAAATACACACACACACTCACACACGCACACACACGCACACTCACGCACACATACACTCTTCACCTCTCGACTCCTACCCATTAGTCGCCTCTTACGACAGGCAGGGCCTTCTTGCCACGGCCGTGTTCTTATCTCTGAGAGCCGACCGGACACACACACACACACTCACACACGCACACACACGCTCACACGCACTTACACATATACACTCTTCACCTCTCGACTCCTACGCATTAGTCGCCGCTTACGACAGGCAGGGCCTTCTTGGCACAGACGTGTCCTTATCACTGCGAGCCGACTGGACACACACACTCACACACGCACACACACACGCACACACGCACACACACACATACACTCTTCACCTCTCGACTCCTACCAATTAGTCGCCACTTACGACAGGCAGGGCATTCTTGCCTCGGCCGTATTCTTATCTCTGCAAGCCGAACGGACACATACACACTCACACACACAAGCACGCACACACGCACACACACGCACACACACGCACACACACAAAAACACTTTTCACCTCTCGACTCCTACCCATTAGTTGCCTCTTACGACAGGCATGGCCTTCTTGCCTCGGCTGTATTCTAATCTCTGCGAGCCGAATGGACACACACATACATACACACACACACTTACACACGCACAAACACACACACACACCCACACACGCACACACACACACACATACACTCTTCACCTCTCGACTCCTACCAATTAGTCGCCACTTACGACAGGCAGGGCCTTCTTGCCTCGGCCGTATTCTTATCTCTGCAAGCCGAACGGACACATACACAGTTACACACACAAGCACGCACACACGCACACACACGCACACACACAAAAACACTTTTCACCTCTCGACTCCTACCAATTAGTCGCCACTTACGACAGGCAGGGCCTTCTTGCCTCGGCCGTATTCTTATCTCTGCAAGCCGAACGGACACATACACACTCACACACACACGCACGCACACACGCACACACACAAATACACTCTTCACCTCTCGACTCCTACCCATTAGTCGCCTCTTACGACAGGCATGGCCTTCTTGCCTCTGCCGTATTCTAATCTCTGCGAGCAGAATGGACACACACAAACATACACACACACACTTACACACGCACAAACACACACACACCCACACACGCACACACTCACGTACCCTCTTCACCTCTCGACTCCTACCCATTAGTCGCCTCTTACGACAGGCAGGGACTTCTTGCCACGGCCGTGTTCTTATCTCTGCGAGCCGAACTGACACACACACACTCACACACACACACGCATACACGCACACACGTACGCACACACGCACACACACACATACACTCTTCACCTCTCGACTCCTACCCATTATTCCCCTCTTACGACAGGCATGGACTTTTTGCCACGGCCGTGTTCTTATCTCTGCAAGCAGAACAGACACACACACACACACGCACACACACACACGCACACGCACACGCACACGCACACGCACACACTCTTCACCTCTCGACTCCTACCCATTATTACCTCTTACGACAGGCAGGTACTTCTTGCCACGGCCGTGTTTTTATCTCTGCAAGCCGAACGGACACACACATACACACACACACTCACACACACACACGCACACACGCACGCACACACGCACACACACATACACTCACACACACACAAACATGCACATACGCACACACACATACATTCTTCACCTCTCGACTCCTACCTATTAGTCGTCTCTCACGACAGGCAGGGCCTTCTTGCCTCGGTCGTGTTCTTATCTCTGCAAGCCGAACGGACAAACACACATACTAACACACGCACACACACACGCACACACGCACCCAGACACATACACTCTTCACCTCTCGACTCCTACCCATTATCCCTCTATTACGACAGGCAGGGACTTTTTGACACGGCCGTGTTCTTATCTCTGCAAGCCGAACGGACACACACACACACACGCACACACACACACGCACATGTACACGCACACGCACACACTCTTCACCTCTCGACTCCTACCCATTATTCTCCTCTTACGACAGGCAGGTACTTCTTGCCACGGCCGTGTTCTTATCTCTGCAAGCCGAACGGACACACCCATACACACACACACTCACACACACACACGCACACACGCACGCACACACGCACACACACATACACTCACACACACACAAACACGCACATACGCACACACACATACATTCTTCACCTCTCGACTCCTACCTATTAGTCGTCTCTCACGACAGGCAGGGCCTTCTTGCCTCGGCCGTGTTCTTATCTCTGCAAGCCGAAGGGACACACACACATACACACACACACACTCACAAACACACACACACTCACGCACGCACACACGCACACACACATACACTCACACACACACAAACACGCACACACGCACACACACATACATTCTTCACCTCTCGACTCCTACCAATTAGTCGCCACTTACGACAGGCAGGGCATTCTTGCCTCGGCCGTATTCTTATCTCTGCAAGCCAAACGGACACATACACACTCACACACACAAGCACGCACACACGCACACACATGCACACACACAAAAACACTTTTCACCTCTCGACTCCTACCCATTAGTTGCCTCTTACGACAGGCATGGCCTTCCTGCCTCGGCCGTATTCTAATCTCTGCGAGCCGAATGGACACACACATACATACACACACACACACACTTACACACGCACAAACACACACACACCCACACACGTACACACACACACACACACACACACACACATACACTCTTCACCTCTCGACTCCTACCAATAAGTCGCCACTTACGACAGGCAGGGCCTTCTTGCCTCGGCCGTATTCTTATCTCTGCAAGCCGAAGGGACACATACACACTCACACACACAAGCACGCACACACGCACACACACGCACACACACAAAAACACTTTTCACCTCTCGACTCCTACCAATTAGTCGCCGCTTACGACAGGCAGGGCCTTCTTGGCACGGACGTGTCCTTATCACTGCGAACCGACCGGACACACACACTCACACACGCACACATACACGCACACACGCACACACACACATACACTCTTCACCTCTCGACTCCTACCTATTAGTCGCCTCTTACGATAGGCAGGGCTTTCTTGCCTCGGTCGTGCTCTTATTTCTGCAAGCCGAACTAACACACACCCATACTCACACACGCACACACACGCACACACGCATACACACATACACTCTTCACCTCTCGACTCCTACTTATTAGTCGCCCCTTACAAGAGGCAAGGCCTTCTTGCCTCGGCCGTATTCTTATCTCTGCAAGCCAAACAGACACACACACATACACACACACACTCACACACGCACGCACACGCACACGCACACGCACACACACGCACTCGCACACGCACACGCACACGCACACACTCTCCACCTCTCGACTCCTATCCATAAGTCGCCTCTTACGACAGGCATGGCCTTCTTGTCACCGCTTTTTTCTTATCTCTGCGAGCGAAGGGACACACACACACACACACATACACACACACACTCACACACACACACGCACACACGCACGCCTACACGCACACACACATACACTCACACACACACAAACACGCACACACGCACACACACATACATTCTTCACCTCTCCAATCCTACCTATTAGTCGCCTCTCACAACAGGCAGGGCCTTCTTGCCTCGGCCGTGTTCTTATTTCTGCAAGACGAACGGACACACACACACATACTCACACACGCACACACGCACACACACATACACTCACACACACACAAACACGTACACACGCACATACACATACATTCTTCACCTCTCGACTCCTACCTATTAGTCGCCTCTTACGACAGGCAGGGCCTTCTTGCCTTGGCCGTGTTCTTATCTCTGCAAGCCAAACGGACACACACACATACTCACACACGCACACACACACGCACACACGCACACACACACAAACACTCTTCACCTCTCGACTCCTACCTATTAGTCGCCTCTTACGATAGGCAAGGCCTGCTTGCCTCGGTCGTGTTCTTATTTCTGCAAGTTGAACTAACACACACACATACTTACACACGCACACACACACGCACACACGCACACACACACATACACTCTTCACCTCTCGACTCCTACTTATTAGTCGCCCATTACAAGAGGCAGGGCCTTCTTGCCTTGGCCGTATTCTTATCTCTGCAAGCCAAACAGACACACACACATACACACACACTTACACACGCACACGCACGCACACGCACACGCACACACTCTTCACCTCTCGACTCCTATCCATTAGTCGCCTCTTAAGACAGGCAGGGCCTTCTTGCCACGGACGTATACCTATCTCTGCAAACCGAACGGACACACACACACACTTGCACACATACACACACACACACACATACACGCTTCACCTCTCGACTTCTACCCATTAGTCGCTCCTTACAGCAAGCATGGCCTTCTTGCCACGGACGTATGCTTATCTCTGCGAGCCGAAAAGATACACACACATACACACACACATACACACACATACTCACACACACACGCACACACGCACACACACACATACACTCTTCACCTCTTGACTCCTACCTATTAGTCGGCTCTTACGATAGGCAGGGCCTTCTTGCCTTGGTCGTGCTCTTATCTCTGCAAGCCGAATGGACACACACACACACATACACACACACTCTCACACGCACACACACGCACATACGCACACACATATACACTCTTCACCACTCGACTCCTACCCATTAGTCGCCTCTTACGACAGGCAGGGCCTTCTTGCCACGGCCGTGTTCTTATCTCTGCGAGCCGACTGGACACACACACTCACACACACAAATACACACACACACTCACACACGCACACACACGCACACTCACGCACACATACACTCTTCACCTCTCGACTCCTACCCATTAGTCGCCTCTTACGACAGGCAGGGCCTTCTTGGCACAGACGTGTCCTTATCACTGCGAGCCGACCGGACACACACACTCACACACGCACACACACACGCACACACGCACACACACACATACACTCTTCACCTCTCGACTCCTACCAATTAGTCGCCACTTACGACAGGCAGGGCATTCTTGCCTCGGCCGTATTCTTATCTCTGCAAGCCGAACGGACACATACACACTCACACACACAAGCACGCACACACGCACACACACGCACACACACAAAAACACTTTTCACCTCTCGACTCCTACCCATTAGTTGCCTCTTACGACAGGCATGGCCTTCTTGCCTCGGCTGTATTCTAATCTCTGCGAGCCGAATGGACACACACATACATACACACACACACTTACACACGCACAAACACACACACACACCCACACACGCACACACACACACATACACTCTTCACCTCTCGACTCCTACCAATTAGTCGCCACTTACGACAGGCAGGGCCTTCTTGCCTCGGCCGTATTCTTATCTCTGCAAGCCGAACGGACA
>NW_027311901.1:592500-600000 GCF_040954645.1 Diabrotica undecimpunctata | reverse complement strand
ACATACACTCTTCACCTCTCGACTCCTACCCATTAGCCGCCTCTTACAACAGGCAGGGCCTTCTTGCCACGGCCGTGTTCTTATCTCTGCGAGCCGACCGAACACACACACACTCACACACGCACACACACAAACACACGCACTTACACACATACAATCTTCACCTCTCGACTCCTACGCATTAGTCGCCGCTTACGACAGGCAGGGCCTTCTTGCCTCGGCCGTATTCTTATCTCTGCAAGCCGAACGGACACACACACACTCACACACACACTCACACACACACGCACGCACACACGCACACACACGCACACACACACATACACTCTTCACCTCTCGACTCCTACCAATTAGTCGCCACTTACGACAGGCAGGGCCTTCTTGCCTCGGCCGTATTCTTATCTCTGCAAGCCGAACGGACACACACACACTCACACACACACGCACGCTCACACGCACACACACGCACACACGCACACACACACATACACTCTTCACCTCTCGACTCCTACCTATTAATCGCCTCTTACGATAGGCAGGGCTTTCTTGCCTCGGTCGTGCTCTTATCTCTGCAAGCCGAACTAACACACACATACTCACACACGCACACACACGCACACACACGCACACACGCATACACACATACACTCTTCACCTCTCGACTCCTACTTATTAGTCGCCCTTTACAAGAGGCAGGGCCTTCTTGCCTTGGCCGTATTCTTATCTCTGCAAGCCAAACAGACACACACACATACACACACACACGCACACACACGCACACACGCACACACACACACATACACCCTTCACCTCTCGACTCCTACCCATTAGTCGCCTCTTAACGACAGGCAGTGCCTTCTTGCCACGGCCGTGTTCTCATCTCTGCGAGCCGACCGGACACACACACACACTGACACTCACACACATACCTATTACTCGACTCTCACGACAGGCAGGGCCTTCTTGCCTCGGCTGTGTTCTTATCTCTGCAAGACGAACGGACACACACACATACTCACACACGCACACACGCACACACACATACACTCACACACACACAAACACGCACACACGCACACACACATACATTCTTCACCTCTCGACTCCTACCTATTAGTCGCCTCTTACGACAGGCAGGGCCTTCTTGCCTTGGCCGTGTTCTTATCTCTGCAAGCCGAACGGACACACACACATACTCACACACGCACACACACACGCACACACGCACACACACACATACACTCTTCACCTCTCGACTCCTACTTATTAGTCGCCCATTACAAGAGGCAGGGCCTTCTTGCCTCGGCCGTAATCTTATCTCTGCAAGCCAAACAGAAACACACACATACACACACACTTACACATGCACACACACGCACACGCACACGCACACACTCTCCACCTCTCGACTCCTATCCATTAGTCGCCTCTTAAGACAGGCAGGGCCTTCTTGCCACGTACGTATACCTATCTCTGCGAGTCGAACGGACATACACACACACACACACTTGCACACATACACACACACATGCACGCTTTACCTCTAGACTCCTACCCATTAGTCGCTCCTTACAGCAAGCATGGCCTTCCTGCCACGGACGTATTCTTATCTCTGCGAGCCGAAGGGATACACACACACACATACATACACACATACACACACACATACTCACACACGCACGCACACACGAACACACACATACACTCACACACACACAAACACACACACACGCACACACACATACACTCTTCACCTCTCGACTCCTACCTATTAGCCGCCTCTTACGATAGGCAGGGCCTTCTTGCCTCGGTCGTGTTCTTATTTCTGCAAGCCGAACTAACACACACACATACTCACACACGCACACACCTAAACTCTTCTAAACGACAGGCAGGGCCTTCTTGCCACGGCTGTATTCTTATCTCTGCAAGTCGAACGGACACACACACACATACACTCACACACGCACACACACACACACTCACACACAGGTACACTCTTCAACTCGCGATTCCTACCCATTAGTTGCTCCTTACAGCAGGCATGGCCTTCTTGCCACGGCCGTATTCGTACCTCTGCGAGCAGAAGAGACACGCACACACACACACTTACACATACACACACACGCGCGCGCACACACACACATACACTCTTCACCTCTCGACTCCTACCCATTATTCTCCTCTTACGACAGGCAGAGCCTTCTTGCCACGGCCTTGTTCATATCTCTGCGAGCCGACCGGACACACACACACACTGACAAACACACACTCACACACACACTCACACACGCACGCACACACGCACACAAACACACACACATACACTCTTCACCTCTCGACTCCTACCCATTATTCTGCTCTTACGACAGGCAGGGCCTTCTTGCCACGGACGTATTCTTATCTCTGCGAGCCGAACGGACACACACACACACACACTCGCACACACACACATACACGCTTCACCTCTCGACTCCTACCCATTAGTCGCCTCTTACGACATTCATTGACTTTTTGCCACGGCCGTGTTCTTATCTCTGCGAGCCGAACGGACACACACACAAGCACACACACACGCACACACGCACACGCACACACTTTCCACCTCTCGACTCCTATCCATTAGTCGCCTCTTAAGACAGGCAGGGCATTCTTGCCACGGCCGTATTTTTATCTCTGCGAGCCGAGCGGACACACACACATACACACACACACTCACACACGCAAACACACACGCACACACACACACACACATACACTCTTCACCTCTCGACTCCTACCCATTAGTCGCCTTTTACGAGAGGCATGTCCTTCTTGCCTCGACCGTATTCTAATCTCTGCGAGCCGAACGGACACTTACATACATACACACACACTTACAAACGCACGAACACACACACACGCACACACATACACTCTTCACCTCTCGACTCCTACCCATTAGTCACCTCTTACGACAGGCATGGCATTCTTGCCACGGCCGTATTTTTATCTCTGCGAGCCGAGCGGAAACACACACAGTCACACACACACACATACACTATTCACCTCTCGACTCCTCCCTTTTGGTCGCCTCTTACGAGAGGCAGGGCCTTCTTGCTCCGGCGGTATTCTTATCTCTGCAAGCCGAACGGATACACACACTCACACACACACGCACGCACACACACACACGCACACACACATACACTCTTCACCTCTCGATTCCTACACATTAGTCGCCCCTTACAAGAGGCAGGGCCTTCTTGCCTTAGCCGTATTCTTATCTCTGCAAGCCTAACGGACACACACACATACACACACACTCACACACGCAAACACACACGCACACACACACACATACACTCTTCACCTCTTGACTTCTACCCATTAGCCGCTAACTACAACAAGCATGGCCTTCTTGTCACGGCCGTATTCTTATCTCTGCAAGCCGAACGGACACACACACCCATACACACACACTCACATACGCACAAACACACACACACGCACACACATATACACTCTTCACCTCTCGACTCCTACCCATTAGTCACCTCTTACGACAGGCATGGCATTCTTGCCACCGCTGTTTTCTTTTCTCTGCGAGCCGAAGGGACACACATACACACACACACACTCACAGACACACACACACACGCACGCACACACGCACACACACATACACTCACACACACACACACACACGCACACACACATACACTCTTCACCTCTCGACTCCTACCCATTAGTCTCCTCTTACGTCAGGTAGGGCCTTCTTTCCTCGGCCGTGTTCTTATCTCTGCAAGCCGAACGGACACACACACATACTCACACACGCACACACTCACGCACACACACATACACCCTTCACCCCTCGACTCCTACCTATTAGTCGCCCCTTACAAGAGGCAGGGCCTTCTTGCCTCGGCCGTATTCTTATCTCTGCAATCCTAACGGACACACACACATACACACACACACACTCACACACGCAAACACACACGCACACACACACACACACACACATACACTCTTCACCTCTCGATTCCTACACATTAGTCGCCCCTTACAAGAGGCAGGGCCTTCTTGCCTTGGCCGTATTCTTATCTCTGCAAGCCTAACGGACACACACACATACACACACACACACTCACACACGCAAACACACACGCACACACACACACACATACACTCTTCACCTTTCGACTCCTACCCAGTAGTCGCCACTTACGACAGGCAGGGCCTTCTTGCCCCGGCCGTATTCTTATCTCTGCAAGCTGAACGGACACACACAATCACACACACAAGCACGCACACACGCACACACACACACAATTACACTCTTCACCTCTCGACTCCTACCCATTAGTCGCCTCTTACGACAAGCATGGCCTTCTTGCCACCGCTGTTTTCTTATCTCTGCGAGACGAAGGGACACACACACAAATACACACACACACTCACACACACACGCACGCACACATACACTTTTCACCTCTCGACTCCTACCCATTAGTCGCCTCTTACGACAGGCAGGGCCTTTTTGCCACGGCCGTGTTCTTATCTCTGCGAGCCAACCGGACACACACACTCACACACACACATACACACACACACTCACACACGCACGCACACACGCACACACTTACACACGCATACACACACACACACATACACTTTTCACCTCTCGACTCCTACCCATTAGTCGCCCCTTACGACAGGCATGTCCTTCTTGCCACCGCTGTTTTCTTATCTCTGCGAGCCGAAGGGACACACACACAAACATACACACACACACTCACACACACACACACACGAACACACACGCACACACACATACACTCACACACACACACGCACACACACATACACTCTTCACCTCTCGACTCCTACCTATTAGTCGCCCCTTACAAGAGGCAGGGCCTTCTTGCCTCGGCCGTATTCTTATCTCTGCAAGCCAAACGGACACACACACATACTCACACACGCACACACAAACGCACACACGCATACACACATACACTCTTCACCTCTCGTCTCCTACCTATTAGTCGCCCCTTACAAAAGGCAGGGTCTTCTTGCCTTGGCCGTATTCTTATCTCTGCAATCCAAACGGACACACAAACATACACACACACTCACACGCACACACACGCACACACGCACACACACACACACATACACTCTTCACCTCTCGACTCCTACCCATTAGTCGCCTCTTACGACAGGCAGGGCCTTTTTTGCCACCGCCGTGTTCTTATCTCTGCGAGACGACCGGACACACACACACACACTCACACAAGCACACACACGCACACACGCACACACACACATACACTCTTCACCTCTCGACTCCTACCTATTACTCGCCCCTTACGACAGGCAGGGCCTTCTTGCCTCGGCTGTATTCTTATCTCTGCAGGCCGAACGGACACACATACATACACACACACTCACACACGCACACACACACACACTCACACACACACACACACACACGCACACACACACACACATACACTCTTCACCTTTCGACTCCTACCCATTAGTCGCCTCTTACGACAGGCAGGGCCTTCTTGCCACGGCCGTATTCTTATCTCTGCGAGCCGAACGGACACACACACACACTCACACACGCACACACGCACACACACACATACACTCTTCACCTCTCGACTCCTACCCATTAGTCGTCTCTTACGACAGGCAGGGCCTTCTTGCCACGGCCGTATTCTTATCTCTGCGAGCCGAACGGACACACACACACACTCACACACGCACACACGCACACACACACATACACTCTTCACCTCTCGACTCCTACCCATTAGTCGTCTCTTACGACAGGCAGGGCCTTCCTGCCACGGCCGTATTCTTATCTCTGCGAGCCGAACGGACACACACACACACTCACACACGCACACACGCACACACACATACACTCTTCACCTCTCCACTCCTACCCATTAGTCGCCTCTTTCGACAGGCAGGGCCTTTTTGCCACGGCCGTGTTCTTATCTTTGCGAGCCATACAGACACACATACACACTCACACACACACACCTACACCATTCACCTCTCGACTCCTACCTATTACTCGCACCTTACGACATGCAGGGCCTTCTTGCCTCGGCTGTATTCTTATCTCTGCAGGCCGAACGGACACACATACATACACACACACTCACACACGCACACACACACACACTCACACACACACGCACACACACACACATACACTCTTCACCTCTCGACTCCTACCCATTAGTCGCCTCTTACGACAGGCAGGGCTTTTTTGCCACGGCCGTGTTTTTACCTCTGCGAGCCATACAGAAACACTCACACACTCACACACGCACACACGCACACATACACACACATACACTCTTCACCTCTCGACTCCTACCCATTAGTCGTCTCTTACGACAGGCAGGGCCTTTTTGCCACGGCCGTGTTTTTACCTCTGCGAGCCATACAGACACACACACACATACACACTCACAACCACACACACACACCTAAACTCTTCTAAACGACAGGCAGGGCTTCTTGCCACGGCCGTATTCTTATCTCTGCGAGCCGAACGGACACACACACACATTCACACACGCACACACGCACACACACACATACACTCTTCACCTCTCGACTCCTACCCATTAGTCGTCTCTTACGACAGGCAGGGCCTTCTTGCCACGGCCGTATTCTTATCTCTGCGAGCCGAACGGACACACACACACACTCACACACGCACACACGCACACACACACATACACTCTTCACCTCTCCACTCCTACCCATTAGTCGCCTCTTACGACAGGCAGGGCCTTTTTGCCACGGCCGTGTTCTTATCTTTGCGAGCCATACAGACACACATACACACTCACACACACACACCTACACCATTCACCTCTCGACTCCTACCTATTACTCGCACCTTACGACAGGCAGGGCCTTCTTGCCTCGGCTGTATTCTTATCTCTGCAGGCCGAACGGACACACATACATACACACACACTCACACACGCACACACACACACACTCACACACACACGCACACACACACACACATACACTCTTCACCTCTTGACTCCTAGCCATTATTCTCCTCTTACGACAGGCAGAGCCTTCTTGCCACGGCCGTGTTCATATCTCTGCGAGCCGACCGGACACACACACACACTGACACACACACACTCACACACACTCACACACGCACGCACACACGCACACAAACACACACACATACACTCTTCACCTCTCGACTCCCACCCATTATTCTGCTCTTACGACAGGCAGGGCCTTCTTGCCACGGACGTATTCTTATCTCTGCGAGCCGAACAGACACACACACACACTCGCACACACACACACACACATACACGCTCCACCTCTAGACTCCTACCCATTGGTCGCCTCTTACGACATTCAGGGACTTTTTGCCACTGCCGTGTTCTTCTCTGCGAGCCGAACGGACACACACACACTCACACACACACGCACACACACACGCACACG
>NW_027311901.1:532500-590000 GCF_040954645.1 Diabrotica undecimpunctata | reverse complement strand
ACACACACACACATACACTCTTCACCTCTCGACTCCTACCCATTAGTCGCCTCTTACGACAGGCAGGGCTTTTTTGCCACGGCCGTGTTTTTACCTCTGCGAGCCATACAGACACACACACACTCACACACGCACACACGCACACACACACACACATACACTCTTCACCTTTCGACTCCTACTTATTAGTCGCCTCTTACGACAGGCAGGGCCTTCTTGCCACGGCCGTATTCTTATCTCTGCGAGCCGAACGGACACACACACACACTCACACACGCACACACGCACACACACACATACACTCTTCACCTCTCGACTCCTACCCATTAGTCGCCTCTTACGTCAGGCAGGGCATTCTTTCCTCGGCCGTGTTCTTATCTCTGCAAGCCGAACGGACACACACACATACTCACACACGCACACACACACTCACACACACATGCACTCTTCACCCCTCGACTCCTACCTATTAGTCGCCCCTTACAAGAGGCAGGGCCTTCTTGCCTCGGCCGTATTCTTATCTCTGCAAGCCTAACGGACACACACACATACACACACATACTCACACACGCAAACACACACGCACACACACACACACACATACACTCTTCACCTCTCGACTCCTACCCATTAGTCGCCTCTTACGTCAGGCAGGGCCTTCTTTCCTCGGCCGTAGTCTTATCTCTGTGAGCCGAAGAGACACACACACACACACACATACACACACACTCACACACGCACACACACACACATACACTCTTCACCTCTCGACTCCTACCCAGTAGTCGCCACTAACGACAGGCAGGGCCTTCTTGCCCCTGCCGTATTCTTATCTCTGCAAGCTGAACGGACACACACACTCACACACACAAGCACGCACACACGCACACACACACGCGCACACACACACACAATTACACTCTTCACCTCTCGACTTCTACCCATTAGTCGCCTCTTACGACAAGCATGGCCTTCTTGCCACCGCTGTTTTCTTATCTCTGCGAGACGAAGGGACACACACACATACACACACACACACACTCACACACACACGCGCACAAACGCACGCACACATTCTTCACCTCTCGACTCCTACCCATTAGTCGCCCATTACGACAGGCATGGCCTTCTTGCCACCGCTGTTTTCTTATCTCTTCGAGCCGAAGGGACACACACATACACACACACATACACACACACACACTCACACACGCACGCACACACGCACACACTTACACACGCATACACACACACACATACACTTTTCAGCTCTCGACTCCTACCCATTAGTCACCTCTTACGACAGGCATGGCCTTCTTGAAACCGCCGATTTCTTATCTCTGCGAGCCGAAGGGACACACATACACATACACACACACTCACACACACACGCGCACACGCACGCACACATACACTCTTCACCTCTCGACTCCTAACCATTAGTCGCCCCTTACGACAGGCATGTCCTTCTTGCCACCGCTGTTTTCTTATCTCTGCGAGCCGAAGGGACACACACACAAACATACACACACACACACTCACACACACACACACACGAACACACTCGCACACACACATACACTCACACACACACGCACACACACATACACTCTTCACCTCTCGACTCCTACCTATTAGTCGCCCCTTACAAGAGGCAGGGCCTTCTTGCCTCGACCGTATTCTTATCTCTGCAAGCCAAACGGACACACACACATACTCACACACGCACACACACACGCACACACGCATACACACATACACTCTTCACCTCTCGTCTCCACCCTATTAGTCGCCCCTTACAAAAGGCAGGGTCTTCTTGTCTTGGCCGTATTCTTATCTCTGCAATCCAAACGGACACACAAACATACACACACACTCACACACGCACACACACGCACACACGCACACACACATATACACTCTTCACCACTCGACTCCTACCCATTAGTCGCCTCTTACGACAGGCAGGGCCTTCTTGCCACGGCCGTGTTCTTATCTCTGCGAGCCTACTGAACACACACACTCACACACACAAATACACACACACAGTCACACACGCACACACACGCACACACGCAAACACACACATACACTCTTCACCTCTCGACTCCTACCCATTAGTCGCCTCTTACGACAGGCAGGGCCTTCTTGCCACGGCCGTGTTCTTATCTCTGCGAGACGACCGGACACACACACACACACCCACACAAGCACACACAAGCACACACGCACACGCACACACACACACACATACACTCTTCACCTCTCGACTTCTACCCATTAGTCACCGCTTACGACAGGCAGGGCTTTCTTGGCACGGACGTGTTCTTATCTCTGCGAGCCGACCGGACACACACACACTCACACACGCACACACACACTCACACACGCACGCACACACGCACACACTTACACACGCATACACACACACATACACTTTTCACCTCTCGACTCCTACCCATTAGTCGCCCCTTACGACAGGCATGTCCTTCTTGCCACCGCTGTTTTCTTATCTCTGCGAGCCGAAGGGACACACACACAAACATACACACACACACACTCACACAAACACACACACACGAACACACACGCACACACACATACACTCACACACACACACGCACACACACATACACTCTTCACCTCTCGACTCCTACCTATTAGTCGCCCCTTACAAGAGGCAGGGCCTTCTTGCCTCGGCCGTATTCTTATCTCTGCAAGCCAAACGGACACACACACATACTCACACACGCACACACACACGCACACACGCATACACACATACACTCTTCACCTCTCGTCTCCTACCTATTAGTCGCCCCTTACAAAAGGCAGGGTCTTCTTGCCTTGGCCGTATTCTTATCTCTGCAATCCAAACGGACACACAAACATACTAACACACTCACACACGCACACACACGCACACACGCACACACACACATATACACTCTTCACCACTCGACTCCTACCCATTAGTCGCCTCTTACGACAGGCAGGGCCTTCTTGCCACGGCCGTATTTTTATCTCTGCGAGCCGAGCGGACACACACACACACGCACACCCACACACACACACTCTTCACCTTTCGACTCCTACCCATTAGTCGCCTCCTACGACAGGCAGGGCCTTCTTGCCACGGCCGTATTCTTATCTCTGCGAGCCGAACGGACACACACACACACTCACACACGCACACACGCACACACACACATACACTCTTCACCTCTCGACTCCTACCCATTAGTCGTCTCTTACGACAGGCAGGGCCTTTTTGCCACGGCCGTGTTTTTATCTCTGCGAGCCATACAGACACACACACACACACACTCACACACACACACACCTAAACACTTCACCTCTCGACTCTTACCTATTACTCGCCCCTCACGACAGGCAGGGCCTTCTTGCCTCGGCTGTGTTCTTATCTCTGCAAGCCGAACGGACAAACATACATACACACACTCGCACACACACATGAACATAGAGACACACACATAAACTCTTCACCTCTCCACTCCTACCCATTAGTCGCCTCTTTCGACAGGCAGGGCCTTTTTGCCACGGCCGTGTTCTTATCTTTGCGAGCCATACAGACACACATACACACTCACACACACACACCTACACTCTTCACCTCTCGACTCCTACCTATTACTCGCACCTTACGACAGGCAGGGCCTTCTTGCCTCGGCTGTATTCTTATCTCTGCAGGCCGAACGGACACACATACATACACACACACTCACACACGCACACACACACACTCACACACACACGCACACACACACACACATACACTCTTCACCTCTCGACTCCTACCCATTAGTCGCCTCTTACGACAGGCAGGGCTTTTTTGCCACGGCCGTGTTTTTACCTCTGCGAGCCATACAGACACACACACACACTCACAACCACACACACACACACCTAAACTCTTCTAAACGACAGGCAGGGCCTTCTTGCCACGGCTGTATTCTTATCTCTGCAAGCCGAAAGGACACACACACACATACACTCACACACGCACACACACACACTCACACACAGGTACACTCTTCAACTCGCGACTCCTACCCATTAGTTGCTCCTTACAGCAAGCATGGCCTTCTTGCCACGGCCGTATTCGTACCTCTGCGAGCAGAAGAGACACGCACACACACACACATACACATACACACACACACGCGCGCACACACACACATACACTCTTTACCTCTCGACTCCTAGCCATTATTCTCCTCTTACGACAGGCAGAGCCTTCTTGCCACGGCCGTGTTCATATCTCTGCGAGCCGACCGGACACACACACACATACTGACACACACACACTCACACACACACTCACACACGCACGCACACACGCACACAAACACACACACATACACTCTTCACCTCTTGACTCCTACCCATTATTCTGCTCTTACGACAGGCAGGGCCTTCTTGCCACGGCCGTGTTCTTATCTCTGCGAGCCTACTGAACACACACACTCACACACACAAATACACACACACAGTCACACACGCACACACACGCACACACGCAAACACACACATACACTCTTCACCTCTCGACTCCTACCCATTAGTCGCCTCTTACGACAGGCAGGGCCTTCTTGCCACGGCCGTGTTCTTATCTCTGCGAGACGACCGGACACACACACACACCCACACAAGCACACACAAGCACACACGCACACGCGCACACACACACACACATACACTCTTCACCTCTCGACTTCTACCCATTAGTCACCGCTTACGACAGGCAGGGCTTTCTTGGCACGGACGTGTTCTTATCTCTGCGAGCCGACCGGACACACACACACTCACACACGCACACACACACTCACACACGCACGCACACACGCACACACTTACACACGCATACACACACACATACACTTTTCACCTCTCGACTCCTACCCATTAGTCGCCCCTTACGACAGGCATGTCCTTCTTGCCACCGCTGTTTTCTTATCTCTGCGAGCCGAAGGGACACACACACAAACATACACACACATACACTCACACAAACACACACACGAACACACACGCACACACACATACACTCACACACACACACGCACACACACATACACTCTTCACCTCTCGACTCCTACCTATTAGTCGCCCCTTACAAGAGGCAGGGCCTTCTTGCCTCGGCCGTATTCTTATCTCTGCAAGCCAAACGGACACACACACATACTCACACACGCACACACACACGCACACACGCATACACACATACACTCTTCACCTCTCGTCTCCTACCTATTAGTCGCCCCTTACAAAAGGCAGGGTCTTCTTGCCTTGGCCGTATTCTTATCTCTGCAATCCAAACGGACACACAAACATACTAACACACTCACACACGCACACACACGCACACACGCACACACACACATATACACTCTTCACCACTCGACTCCTACCCATTAGTCGCCTCTTACGACAGGCAGGGCCTTCTTGCCACGGCCGTGTTCTTATCTCTGCGAGCCTACTGGACACACACACACTCACATACACAGATACACACACACACTCACACATCACACACACGCACACACGCACACACACACATACACTCTTCACCTCTCGACTCCTACCCATTAGTCGCCTCTTTCGACAGGCAGGGCCTTTTTTGCCACGGCCGTGTTCTTATCTCTGCGAGACGACCGGACACACACACACACTCACACAAGCACACACACGCACACACGCACACACGCACACACGCACACACACACATACACTCTTCACCTATCGACTCCTACCTATTACTCGCCCCTTACGACAGGCAGGGCCTTCTTGCCTCAGCTGTATTCTTATCTCTGCAGGCCGAACGGACACACATACATACACACACACTCACACACGCACACACACACACACTCACACACACACACACACGCACACACACACACACACACACACTCTTCACCTTTCGACTCCTTCCCATTAGTCGCCTCCTACGACAGGCAGGGCCTTCTTGCCACGGCCGTATTCTTATCTCTGCGAGCCGAACGGACACACACACACACTCACACACGCACACACGCACACACACACATACACTCTTCACCTCTCGACTCCTACCCATTAGTCGTCTCTTACGACAGGCAGGGCCTTTTTGCCACGGCCGTGTTTTTATCTCTGCGAGCCATACAGACACACACACACACACACACTCACACACACACACACCTAAACACTTCACCTCTCGACTCTTACCTATTACTCGCCCCTCACGACAGGCAGGGCCTTCTTGCCTCGGCTGTGTTCTTATCTCTGCAAGCCGAACGGACAAACATACATACACACACTCGCACACACACATGAACATAGAGACACACACATAAACTCTTCACCTCTCCACTCCTACCCATTAGTCGCCTCTTTCGACAGGCAGGGCCTTTTTGCCACGGCCGTGTTCTTATCTTTGCGAGCCATACAGACACACATACACACTCACACACACACACCTACACTCTTCACCTCTCGACTCCTACCTATTACTCGCACCTTACGACAGGCAGGGCCTTCTTGCCTCGGCTGTATTCTTATCTCTGCAGGCCGAACGGACACACATACATACACACACACTCACACACGCACACACACACACTCACACACACACGCACACACACACACACATACACTCTTCACCTCTCGACTCCTACCCATTAGTCGCCTCTTACGACAGGCAGGGCTTTTTTGCCACGGCCGTGTTTTTACCTCTGCGAGCCATACAGACACACACACACACTCACAACCACACACACACACACCTAAACTCTTCTAAACGACAGGCAGGGCCTTCTTGCCACGGCTGTATTCTTATCTCTGCAAGCCGAAAGGACACACACACACATACACTCACACACGCACACACACACACACTCACACACAGGTACACTCTTCAACTCGCGACTCCTACCCATTAGTTGCTCCTTACAGCAAGCATGGCCTTCTTGCCACGGCCGTATTCGTACCTCTGCGAGCAGAAGAGACACGCACACACACACACACACATACACATACACACACACACGCGCGCACACACACACATACACTCTTTACCTCTCGACTCCTAGCCATTATTCTCCTCTGACGACAGGCAGAGCCTTCTTGCCACGGCCGTGTTCATATCTCTGCGAGCCGACCGGACACACACACACATACTGACACACACACACTCACACACACACTCACACACGCACGCACACACGCACACAAACACACACACATACACTCTTCACCTCTTGACTCCTACCCATTATTCTGCTCTTACGACAGGCAGGGCCTTCTTGCCACGGACTTATTCTTATCTCTGCGAGCCGAACAGACACACACACACACACTCGCACACACACACACATACACGCTCCACCTCTAGACTCCTACCCATTAGTCGCCTCTTACGACATTCAGGGATTTTTGCCACTGCCGTGTTCTTCTCTGCGAGCCGAACGGACACACACACACTCACACACACACGCACACACACACGCACACACGCACACGCACAATCTTTCCACCTCTCGACTCCTATCCATTAGTCGCCTCTTAAGACAGGCAGGGCCTTTTTGCCACGGCCGTATTTTTATCTCTGCGAGCCGAGCGGACACACACAAAGTCACACACACACATATACTATTCACCTCTCGACTCCTCCCTTTTGGTCGCCTCTTACGAGAGGCAGGGCTTTCTTGCCCCGGCGGTATTCTTATCTCTGCAAGCCGAACGGATACACACACTCACACACACACGCACACACACACACGCACACACACATACACTCTTCACCTCTCGACTTCTACCCAGTAGTCACCTCTTACGACAGGCATTGCATTCTTGCCACCGCTGTTTTCTTTTCTCTGCGAGCCGAAGGGACACACATACACACACACACACACTCACAGACACACACACGCTCGCACACACGCACACACACATACACTCACACACACACACACACGCACATACACTCTTCACCTCTCGATTCCTACACATTAGTCGCCCCTTACAAGAGGCAGGGCCTTCTTGCCTTAGCCGTATTCTTATCTCTGCAAGCCTAACGGACACACACACATACACACACACTCACACACGCAAACACACACGCACACACACACATACACTCTTCACCTCTCGACTCCTACCCATTAGCCGCTAATTACAACAAGCATGGCCTTTTTGTCACGGCCGTATTCTTATCTCTGCAAGCCGAACGGACACACACACCCATACACACACACTCACATACGCACAAACACACACACACGCACACACATATACACTCTTCACCTCTCGACTCCTACCCATTAGTCACCTCTTACGACAGGCATGGCATTCTTGCCACCGCTGTTTTCTTTTCTCTGCGAGCCGAAGGGACACACATACACACACACACACACTCACAGACACACACACACGCACGCACACACGCACACACACATACACTCACACACGCACACACACACGCACACACACATACACTCTTCACCCCTCGACTCCTACCTATTAGTCGCCCCTTACAAGAGGCAGGGCCTTCTTGCCTCGGCCGTATTCTTATCTCTGCAAGCCTAACGGACACACACACATACACACACATACTCACACACGCAAACACACACGCACACACACACACACACACACACATACACTCTTCACCTCTCGACTCCTACCCATTAGTCGCCTCTTACGTCAGGCAGGGCCTTCTTTCCTCGGCCGTAGTCTTATCTCTGTGAGCCGAAGAGACACACACACACACACATACACACACACACTCACACACGCACACACACACATACACTCTTCACCTCTCGACTCCTACCCAGTAGTCGCCACTAACGACAGGCAGGGCCTTCTTGCCCCTGCCGTATTCTTATCTCTGCAAGCTGAACGGACACACACACTCACACACACAAGCACGCACACACGCACACACACACGCGCACACACACACACAATTACACTCTTCACCTCTCGACTTCTACCCATTAGTCGCCTCTTACGACAAGCATGGCCTTCTTGCCACCGCTGTTTTCTTATCTCTTCGAGCCGAAGGGACACACACACATACACACACACACACTCACACACACACGCGCACAAACGCACGCACACATTCTTCACCTCTCGACTCCTACCCATTAGTCGCCCATTACGATAGGCATGGCCTTCTTGCCACCGCTGTTTTCTTATCTCTTCGAGCCGAAGGGACACACACATACACACACACATACACACACACACACTCACGCACGCACGCACACACGCACACACTTACACACGCATACACACACACACATACACTTATCAGCTCTCGACTCCTACCCATTAGTCACCTCTTACGACAGGCATGGCCTTCTTGAAACCGCTGATTTCTTATCTCTGCGAGCCGAAGGGACACACATACACATACACTCACACACACACGCACACACGCACGCACACATACACTCTTTACCTCTCGACTCCTAACCATTAGTCGCCCCTTACGACAGGCATGTCCTTCTTGCCACCGCTGTTTTCTTATCTCTGCGAGCCGAAGGGACACACACACAAACATACACACACACACACTCACACACACACACACACACACACGAACACACACGCACACACACATACACTCACACACACACGCACACACACATACACTCTTCACCTCTCGACTCCTACCTATTAGTCGCCCCTTACAAGAGGCAGGGCCTTCTTGCCTCGGCCGTATTCTTATCTCTGCAAGCCAAACGGACACACACACATACTCACACACGCACACACACACGCACACACGCATACACACATACACTCTTCACCTCTCGTCTCCACCCTATTAGTCGCCCCTTACAAAAGGCAGGGTCTTCTTGCCTTGGCCGTATTCTTATCTCTGCAATCCAAACGGGCACACAAACATACACACACACTCACACACGCACACACACGCACACACGCACACACACACACATATACACTCTGCACCACTCGACTCCTACCCATTAGTCGCCTCTTACGACCGGCAGGGCCTTCTTGCTCGGCCGTGTTCTTATCTCTGCGAGCCTACTGAACACACACACTCACACACACAAATACACACACACACTCACACACGCACACACACGCACACACGCAAACACACACATACACTCTTCACCTCTCGACTCCTACCCATTAGTCGCCTCTTACGAGAGGCAGGGCCTTCTTGCCACGGCCGTGTTCTTATCTCTGCGAGACGACCGGACACACACACACACACCTACACAAGCACACACACGCACACACGCACACGCACACACACACACATACACTCTTCACCTCTCGACTTCTACCCATTAGTCACCGCTTACGACAGGCAGGGCTTTCTTGGCACGGACGTGTTCTTATCTCTGCGAGCCGACCGGACACACACACACTCACACACGCACACACACACGCACACACGCACACACACACACACATACACTCTTCACCTCTCGACTCCTACCCATTAGTCGCCTCTTACGACAGGCATGGCCTTCTTGCCTCGGCCGTATTCTAATCTCTGCGAGCCGAATGGACACACACATACATACACACACACTTACACACGCACAAACACACACACACACACACACGCACACACACATACACTATTCACCTCTCGACTCCTACCTATTAGTCGCCCCATACAAGAGGCAGGGCCTTCTTGCCTCGGCCGTATTCTTATCTCTGCAAGCCAAACAGACACACACACATTCACACACAATTACACACGCACACACACGCACACGCCTTTTACGACAGGCAGGGCCTTCTTGCCACGGCCGTGTTCTTATCTCTGCGAGCCGACTGGAGACACACACTCACACACACAAATACACACACACACTCATACACGCACACATACGCACACTCACACACACATACACTCTTCACCTCTCGACTCCTACCCATTAGTCGCCTCTTACGACAAGCAGGGGCTTCTTGCCACGGCAGTGTTCTTATCTCTGCAAGCCGAACGGACACACACACTTATACACACACACTCACACACGCACAAACACACATACACGCACACACGCACACACACATACACTCTTCACCTATCGACTACTACCAATTAGTCGCTCCTTACAGCAAGCATGGCCTTTTTGCCACGGCCGTATTCTTATCTCTGCAAGCCGAACGGACACACACACATACTCACACACGCACACACACACGCACACACGCACACAAACATACACTCTTCCCCTCTCGGCTCCTACTTATTACTCGCCTCTTACGACAGGCAGGGCCTTCTTGCCACGGCTGTGTTCTTATCTCTGCGAGCCGACCGCACACACACACACTCACACACTCACATACACACACATACACGCTTTACCTCTGGACTCCTACCCATTAGTCGCCTCTTACGACATTCAGGGACTTCTTGCCACGGCCGTGTTCTTATCTCTGCGAGCCGAACGGACACACATACACTCACACACACACACGCACACACGCACACACACGCACCCACACACACGCACACGCACATGTACACACTCTCCACCTCTCGACTAATATCCATTAGCCGCCTCTTAAGACAGGCAGGGCCTTCTTACCACGGCCGTAATCTTATCTCTGCGAGCCGAGCGGACAAAGACACACACTCACACACACACACATACACTCTTCACCTCTCGACCCCTACCTTTTAGTCGCCTCTTACGAGAGGCAGGGCCTTCTTGCCCCGGCAGTATTCATATCTCTGCAAGCCGAACGGACACACACACTTATACACACACACTCACACACGCACAAACGCACAAACACACACACGCACACACGCACACACACATACACTCTTCACCTCTCGACTCCTACCTTTTAGTCGCCTCTTACGATAAGCAGGGCCTTCTTGCCGCGGTCGTGTTCTCATCTCTGCAAGCCAAACTAACACACACACATACTCACACACGCACACACACGCACACACACACGCACACACGCACACACACACATACACTCTTGACCTCTCGACTCCTACTTATTAGTTGACCCTTACAAGAGGCAGGGCCTTCTGGCCTCGGCCGTATTCTTATCTCTGCAAGCCAAACGGACACACACACATACACACACACTCACACACGCACACACACGCACACACACACGCACACACGCACACACACACATACACTCTTGACCTCTCGACTCCTACTTATTAGTTGACCCTTACAAGAGGCAGGGCCTTCTTGCCACGGCCGTGTTCTTATCTCTGCGAGCCGACTGGAGACACACACTCACACACACAAATACACACACACACTCATACACGCACACATACGCACACTCACACACACATACACTCTTCACCTCTCGACTCCTACCTTTTAGTCGCCTCTTACGATAAGCAGGGCCTTCTTGCCGCGGTCGTGTTCTCATCTCTGCAAGCCAAACTAACACACACACATACTCACACACGCACACACACGCACACACACACGCACACACGCACACACACACACATACACTCTTCACCTCTCGACTCCTACCCATTATTCTCCTCTTACGACAGGCAGGGACTTCTTGCCACGGCCGTGTTCTTATCTCTGCAAGCCGAACGGACACACACACATACTCACACACGCACACACACACGCACACACGCACACACACACATACACTCTTCACCTCTCGACTCCTACCCATTATTCTCCTATTACGACAGGCAGGGACTTCTTGCCACGGCCGTGTTCTTATCTCTGCAAGCCGAACGGACACACACACACACGCACACACACACACGCACACGCACACACTCTCCACCGCTCGACTCCTATCCATTAGTCGCCTCTTAAGAAAGGCAGGGCCTTCTTGCCACGGACGTATTTTTATCTCTGCGAGCCGAACGGACACACACACACACGCACAGACAAACACACGCACACAGGCACACACGCACACACGCACACGTACACGCACACGCACACACTCTCCACCTCTCGACTCCTATCCATTAGTCGCCTCTTAAGACAGGCAGGGCCTTCTTGCCTCGGCCGTATTCTTATCTCTGCAAGCCAAACGGACACACACACATACACACACACACACTCACACACACAAGCACGCACACACGCACACACACGCACACACACAAATACACTTTTCACCCCTCGACTCCTACCCATTAATCGCCTCTTACGACAGGCATGGCCTTCTTGCCTCGGCCGTATTCTTATCTCTGCGAACCGAATGAACACACACATACATACACACATACATTTACACACGCACAAACACACACACCCACACACGCACACACACATACACATACACTATTCACCTCTCGACTCCTACCTATTAGTCGCCCCTTACAAGAGGCAGGGCCTTCTTGCCTCGGCCGTATTCTAATCTTTGCGAACCGAATGGACACACACATACATACAAACACATATTTACACACGCACAAACACACACACACCCACACACGCACACACACATACACATACACTCTTAACCTCTCGACTCCTACCCATTAGTCGCCTCTTACGACATTCAGGGACTTCTTGCCACGGACGTATTCTTATCTCTGCAAGCCGAACGGACACACACACATACTCACACACGCACACACACACGCACACACGTACACACACACATACACTCTTCACCTCTCGACTCCTACCCATTAGTCGCCTCTTACGACAGGCAGGGCCTTCTTGCCACGGCCGTGTTCTCATTTCAGCGAGCCGACCGGACACACACACACGCACACACAAACACACGCACACAGGCACAAACGCACACACGCAATCGCACACGCACACGCACACACTCTCCACCTCTCGACTCCTATCCATTAGTCGCCTCTTAAGACAGGCAGGGCCTTCTTGCAACGAACGCATTCTTATCTCTGCGAGCCGAACGGACACACACACACACTCACACACAAACACACACACGCAAGCACAAATACACTATTCACCTCTCGACTTCTACCCATTATTCTCCTCTTACGACAGGCAGGGACTTCTTGCCACGGCCGTGTTCTTATCTCTGCAAGCCGAACGGACACACACACACACGCACACACAAACACACGCACACAGGCACACACGCACACACGCACACGCACACCCACACGCACACACTCTCCACCTCTCGATTCCTATCCATTAGTCGCCTCTTAAGACAGGCAGGGCCTTCTTGCCACGGACGTATTCTTATCTCTGCGAGCCGAACGGACACACACACACACGCACAGACAAACACACGCACACAGGCACACACACACACACGCGCGCACACACACATACACTCTTCACCTCTCGACTCCTATCCATTAGTCGCCTCTTAAGACAGGCAGGGTCTTCTTGCCTCGGCCGTATTCTTATCTCTGCAAGCCAAACGGACACACACACACATACACACAGACACATACACTCTTCACCTCTCGACTCCTACCCATTAGTCACCTCTTACGACAGGCATGGCCTTCTTGAAACCGCTGATTTCTTATCTCTGCGAGCCAAAGGGACACACATACACATACACACACACACACGCACACACGCACGCACACATACACTCTTCACCTCTCGACTCCTACCTATTAGTCGCCCCTTACAAGAGGCAGGGCCTTCTTGCCTCGGCCGTATTCTTATCTCTGCAAGCCAAACGGACACACACACACATACTCACACACGCACACACACACACGCACACACGCATACACACATACACTCTTCACCTCTCGTCTCCTACCTATTAGTCGCCCCTTACAAAAGGCAGGGTCTTCTTGCCTTGGCCGTATTCTTATCTCTGCAATCCAAACGGACACACACACACACACACAAACATACACACACACGCACACACGCACACACACACATATACACTCTTCAGCACTCGACTCCTACCCATTAGTCGCCTCTGACGACAGGCAGGGCCTTCTTGCCACGGCCGTGTTCTTATCTCTGCGAGCCTACTGGACACACACACACTCACACACACAAATACACACACACACTCACACACCACACACACGCACACACGCACACACACACATACACTCTTCACCTCTCGACTCCTACCTATTACTCGCCCCTTACGAGAGGCAGGGCCTTCTTGCCTCGGCTGTATTCTTATCTCTGCAGGCCGAACGGACACACATACATACACACACACTCACACACGCACACACACACACACCCTCACACACACACACACACGCACACACACACACATACACTCTTCACCTTTCGACTCCTACCCATTAGTCGCCTCCTACGACAGATAGGGCCTTCTTGCCACGGCCGTATTCTTATCTCTGCGAGCCGAACGGACACACACACACACACACTCACACACGCACAGACTCACACACACACATACACTCTTCACCTCTCGACTCCTACCCATTAGTCGTCTCTTAAGACAGGCAGGGCCTTTTTGCCACGGCCGTGTTTTTATCTCTGCGAGCCATACAGACACACACACACACTCACACACACACACACACACACCTAAACTCTTCACCTCTCGACTCTTACCTATTACTCGCCCCTTACGACAGGCAGGGACTTCTTGCCTCGGCTGTGTTCTTATCTCTGCAAGCCGAACGGACACACATACATACACCCACACTCACACACGCACACACACATGCACACACACACACACACACACACATAAATTCTTCACCTCTCCACTCCTACCCATTATACGCCTCTTTCGACAGGCAGAGCCTTTTTGCCACGGCCGTGTTCTTATCTTTGCGAGCCATACAGACACACATACACATTCACACACACACACACACACCTACACTCTTCACCTCTCGACTCCTACCTATTACTCGCACCTTACGACAGGCAGGGCCTTCTTGCCTCGGCTGTATTCTTACCTATGCAGGCCGAACGGACACACATACATACACACACACTCACACACGCACACACACACACACTCACACACACACGCACACACAGACACACACATACACTCTTCACCTCTCGACTCCTACCCATTAGTCGCCTCTTACGACAGGCAGGGCTTCTTGCCACGGCCGTATTCTTATCTCTGCGAGCCAACGGACACACACACACACTCACACACGCACACACGCACACACACACACACATACACTCTTCACCTCTCGACGCCTACCCATTAGTCGTCTCTTACGACAGGCAGGGCCTTTTTGCCACGGCCGTGTTTTTACCTCTGCGAGCCATACAGACACACACACACACACACTCACAACCACACACACACACACCTAAACTCTTCTAAACGACAGGCAGGGCCTTCTTGCCACGGCTGTATTCTTATCTCTGCAAGCCGAACGGACACACACACACATACACTCACACACGCACACACAAACACACTCACACACAGGTACACTTTTCAACTCGCGATTCCTACCCATTAGTTGCTCCTTACAGCAGGCATGGCCTTCTTGCCACGGCCGTATTCGTACCTCTGCGAGCAGAAGAGACACGCACACACACACACACACATACACATACACACACACACACACGCGCGCACACACACACATACACTCTTCACCTCTCGACTCCTACCCATTATTCTCCTCTTACGACAGGCAGAGCCTTTTTGCCACGGCCGTGTTCATATCTCTGCGAGCCGACCGGACACACACACACTGACACACACACACACTCACACACACACTCACACACGCACGCACACACGCACACAAACACACACACATACACTCTTCACCTCTCGACTCCTACCCATTAGTCGCCTTTTACGACAGGCATGTCCTTCTTGCCTCGACCGTATTCTAATCTCTGCGAGCCGAACGGACACTTACATACATACACACACACTTACAAACACACAAACACACACACACGCACACACACATACACTCTTCACCTCTCGACTCCTACCCATTAATCACCTCTTACGACAGGCATGGCATTCTTGCCACCGCTGTTTTCTTTTCTCTGCGAGCCGAAGGGACACACATACACACACACACACTCACAGACACACACACGCACGCACACACGCACACACACATACACTCACACACACACACACGCACACACGCACACACACATACACTCTTCACCTCTCGACTCCTACCCATTAGCCGCTAATTACAACAAGCATGGCCTTCTTGTCACGGCCGTATTCTTATCTCTGCAAGCCGAACGGACACACATACATATACACACACACTCACATACGCAGAAACACACACACACGCACACACACATACACTCTTCACCTCTCGACTCCTACCCATTAGTCACCTCTTACGACAGGCAAGGCATTCTTGCCACCGCTGTTTTCTTTTCTCTGCGAGCCGAAGGGACACACATACACACACACACTCACAGACACACACACACGCACGCACACACGCACACACACATACACTCACACACACACACGCACACACACATACACTCTTCACCTCTCGATTCCTACCTATTAGTCGCCCCTTACAAGAGGCAGGGCCTTCTTGCCTTGGCCGTATTCTTATCTCTGCAAGACTAACGGACACACACACATACACACACACACACTCACACACGCAAACACACACGCACACACATACACACACACATATACACTCTTCACCTCGCGACTCCTACCCATTAGTCGCCTCTTACGTCAGGCAGGGCCTTCTTTCCTCGGCCGTGTTCTTATCTCTGCAAGCCGAACGGACACACACACATACTCACACACGCACACACACACGCACACACACATACACTCTTCACCCCTCGACTCCTACCTATTAGTCGCCCCTTACAAGAGGCAGGGCCTTCTTGCCTCGGCCGTATTCTTATCTCTGCAAGCCTAACTGACACACACATACACACACACACACTCACACACGCAAACACACACGCACACACACACACACACATACACTCTTCACCTCTCGACTCCTACCCATTAGTCGCCTCTTACGTCAGGAAGGGCCTTCTTTCCTCGGCCGTATTCTTATCTCTGTGAGCCGAAGTGACACACACACACACACATACACACACACTCACACACACAAGCACGCACACACGCACACACACACGCGCACACACACACACAATTACACTCTTCACCTCTCGACTCCTACCCATTAGTCGCCTCTTACGACAAGCATGGCCTTCTTGCCACCGCTGTTTTCTTATCTCTGCGAGCCGAAGGGACACACACATACACACACACTCACACACACACGCACGCACACATACATTCTTCACCTCTCGACTCCTACCCATTAGTCGCCCATTACGACAGGCATGGCCTTCTTGCCACGGCCGTGTTCTTATCTCTGCAAGCCGAACGGACACACACACATACTCACACACGCACACACACACGCACACACGCACACACACACACATACACTCTTCACCTCTCGACTCCTACCCATTATTCTCCTATTACGACAGGCAGGGACTTCTTGCCACGGCCGTGTTCTTATCTCTGCAAGCCGAACGGACACACACACACACGCACACACACACACGCACACGCACACACTCTCCACCGCTCGACTCCTATTCATTAGTCGCCTCTTACGACAGGCAGGGACTTCTTGCCACGGCCGTGTTCTTATCTCTGCAAGCCGAACGGACACACACACACACACACGCACACACAAACACACGCACACAGGCACAAACGCACACACGCAAACGCACACGCACACGCACACGCACACACTCTCCACCTCTCGATTCCTATCCATTAGTCGCCTCTTAAGAAAGGCAGGGCCTTCTTGCCACGGACGTATTTTTATCTCTGCGAGCCGAACGGACACACACACACACGCACAGACAAACACACGCACACAGGCACACACGCACACTCGCACACGTACACGCACACGCACACACTCTCCACCTCTCGACTCCTATCCATTAGTCGCCTCTTAAGACAGGCAGGGCCTTCTTGCCTCGGCCGTATTCTTATCTCTGCAAGCCAAACGGACACACACACATACACACACACACACTCACACACACAAGCACGCACACACGCACACACACGCACACACACAAATACACTTTTCACCCCTCGACTCCTACCCATTAGTCGCCTCTTACGACAGGCATGGCCTTCTTGCCTCGGCCGTATTCTTATCTCTGCGAACCGAATGGACACACACATACATACACACATACATTTACACACGCACAAACACACACACACCCACACACGCACACACACATACACATACACTATTCACCTCTCGACTCCTACCTATTAGTCGCCCCTTACAAGAGGCAGGGCCTTCTTGCCTCGGCCGTATTCTAATCTTTGCGAACCGAATGGACACACACATACATACAAACACATATTTACACACGCACAAACACACACACACCCACACACGCACACACACATACACATACACTCTTAACCTCTCGACTCCTACCCATTAGTCGCCTCTTACGACATTCAGGGACTTCTTGCCACGGACGTATTCTTATCTCTGCAAGCCGAACGGACACACACACATACTCACACACGCACACACACACGCACACACGTACACACACACATACACTCTTCACCTCTCGACTCCTACCCATTAGTCGCCTCTTACGACAGGCAGGGCCTTCTTGCCACGGCCGTGTTCTCATTTCAGCGAGCCGACCGGACACACACACACGCACACACAAACACACGCACACAGGCACAAACGCACACACGCAATCGCACACGCACACGCACACACTCTCCACCTCTCGACTCCTATCCATTAGTCGTCTCTTAAGACAGGCAGGGCCTTCTTGCAACGAACGCATTCTTATCTCTGCGAGCCGAACGGACACACACACACACTCACACACAAACACACACACGCAAGCACAAATACACTATTCACCTCTCGACTTCTACCCATTATTCTCCTCTTACGACAGGCAGGGACTTCTTGCCACGGCCGTGTTCTTATCTCTGCAAGCCGAACGGACACACACACACACGCACACACAAACACACGCACACAGGCACACACGCACACACGCACACGCACACCCACACGCACACACTCTCCACCTCTCGATTCCTATCCATTAGTCGCCTCTTAAGACAGGCAGGGCCTTCTTGCCACGGACGTATTCTTATCTCTGCGAGCCGAACGGACACACACACACACGCACAGACAAACACACGCACACAGGCACACACACACACACGCGCGCACACACACATACACTCTTCACCTCTCGACTCCTATCCATTAGTCGCCTCTTAAGACAGGCAGGGTCTTCTTGCCTCGGCCGTATTCTTATCTCTGCAAGCCAAACGGACACACACACACATACACACAGACACATACACTCTTCACCTCTCGACTCCTACCCATTAGTCACCTCTTACGACAGGCATGGCCTTCTTGAAACCGCTGATTTCTTATCTCTGCGAGCCAAAGGGACACACATACACATACACACACACACACGCACACACGCACGCACACATACACTCTTCACCTCTCGACTCCTACCTATTAGTCGCCCCTTACAAGAGGCAGGGCCTTCTTGCCTCGGCCGTATTCTTATCTCTGCAAGCCAAACGGACACACACACACATACTCACACACGCACACACACACACGCACACACGCATACACACATACACTCTTCACCTCTCGTCTCCTACCTATTAGTCGCCCCTTACAAAAGGCAGGGTCTTCTTGCCTTGGCCGTATTCTTATCTCTGCAATCCAAACGGACACACACACACACACACACAAACATACACACACACGCACACACGCACACACACACATATACACTCTTCAGCACTCGACTCCTACCCATTAGTCGCCTCTGACGACAGGCAGGGCCTTCTTGCCACGGCCGTGTTCTTATCTCTGCGAGCCTACTGGACACACACACACTCACACACACAAATACACACACACACTCACACACCACACACACGCACACACGCACACACACACATACACTCTTCACCTCTCGACTCCTACCTATTACTCGCCCCTTACGACAGGCAGGGCCTTCTTGCCTCGGCTGTATTCTTATCTCTGCAGGCCGAACGGACACACATACATACACACACACTCACACACGCACACACACACACACCCTCACACACACACACGCACACACACACACATACACTCTTCACCTTTCGACTCCTACCCATTAGTCGCCTCCTACGACAGATAGGGCCTTCTTGCCACGGCCGTATTCTTATCTCTGCGAGCCGAACGGACACACACACACACACTCACACACGCACAGACGCACACACACACATACACTCTTCACCTCTCGACTCCTACCCATTAGTCGTCTCTTAAGACAGGCAGGGCCTTTTTGCCACGGCCGTGTTTTTATCTCTGCGAGCCATACAGACACACACACACACTCACACACACACACACACCTAAACTCTTCACCTCTCGACTCTTACCTATTACTCGCCCCTTACGACAGGCAGGGACTTCTTGCCTCGGCTGTGTTCTTATCTCTGCAAGCCGAACGGACACACATACATACACCCACACTCACACACGCACACACACATGCACACACACACACACACACACACACACACACACACATAAATTCTTCACCTCTCCACTCCTACCCATTATACGCCTCTTTCGACAGGCAGAGCCTTTTTGCCACGGCCGTGTTCTTATCTTTGCGAGCCATACAGACACACATACACATTCACACACACACACACACCTACACTCTTCACCTCTCGACTCCTACCTATTACTCGCACCTTACGACAGGCAGGGCCTTCTTGCCTCGGCTGTATTCTTACCTATGCAGGCCGAACGGACACACATACATACACACACACTCACACACGCACACACACACACACTCACACACACACGCACACACAGACACACACATACACTCTTCACCTCTCGACTCCTACCCATTAGTCGCCTCTTACGACAGGCAGGGCTTCTTGCCACGGCCGTATTCTTATCTCTGCGAGCCAACGGACACACACACACACTCACACACGCACACACGCACACACACACATACACTCTTCACCTCTCGACGCCTACCCATTAGTCGTCTCTTACGACAGGCAGGGCCTTTTTGCCACGGCCGTGTTTTTACCTCTGCGAGCCATACAGACACACACACACACACACTCACAACCACACACACACACACCTAAACTCTTCTAAACGACAGGCAGGGCCTTCTTGCCACGGCTGTATTCTTATCTCTGCAAGCCGAACGGACACACACACACATACACTCACACACGCACACACAAACACACTCACACACAGGTACACTTTTCAACTCGCGATTCCTACCCATTAGTTGCTCCTTACAGCAGGCATGGCCTTCTTGCCACGGCCGTATTCGTACCTCTGCGAGCAGAAGAGACACGCACACACACACACACACATACACATACACACACACACACACACGCGCGCACACACACACATACACTCTTCACCTCTCGACTCCTACCCATTATTCTCCTCTTACGACAGGCAGAGCCTTTTTGCCACGGCCGTGTTCATATCTCTGCGAGCCGACCGGACACACACACACTGACAAACACACACTCACACACACACTCACACACGCACGCACACACGCACACAAACACACACACATACACTCTTCAACTCTCGACTCCTACCCATTAGTCGCCTTTTACGACAGGCATGTCCTTCTTGCCTCGACCGTATTCTAATCTCTGCGAGCCGAACGGACACTTACATACATACACACACACTTACAAACGCACAAACACACACACACGCACACACACATACACTCTTCACCTCTCGACTCCTACCCATTAATCACCTCTTACGACAGGCATGGCATTCTTGCCACCGCTGTTTTCTTTTCTCTGCGAGCCGAAGGGACACACATACACACACACACACACTCACAAACACACACGCACGCACACACGCACACACACATACACTCACACACACACACACGCACACACGCACACACACATACACTCTTCACCTCTCGACTCCTACCCATTAGCCGCTAATTACAACAAGCATGGCCTTCTTGTCACGGCCGTATTCTTATCTCTGCAAGCCGAACGGACACACATACATATACACACACACTCACATACGCACAAACACACACACACGCACACACACATACACTCTTCACCTCTCGACTCCTACCCATTAGTCACCTCTTACGACAGGCAAGGCATTCTTGCCACCGCTGTTTTCTTTTCTCTGCGAGCCGAAGGGACACACATACACACACACACTCACAGACACACACACACGCACGCACACACGCACACACACATACACTCACACACACACACACGCACACACGCACACACACATACACTCTTCACCTCTCGATTCCTACCTATTAGTCGCCCCTTACAAGAGGCAGGGCCTTCTTGCCTTGGCCGTATTCTTATCTCTGCAAGACTAACGGACACACACACATACACACACACACACTCACACACGCAAACACACACGCACACACATACACACACACATATACACTCTTCACCTCTCGACTCCTACCCATTAGTCGCCTCTTACGTCAGGCAGGGCCTTCTTTCCTCGGCCGTGTTCTTATCTCTGCAAGCCGAACGGACACACACACATACTCACACACGCACACACACACGCACACACACATACACTCTTCACCCCTCGACTCCTACCTATTAGTCGCCCCTTACAAGAGGCAGGGCCTTCTTGCCTCGGCCGTATTCTTATCTCTGCAAGCCTAACTGACACACACATACACACACACACACTCACACACGCAAACACACACGCACACACACACACACACACATACACTCTTCACCTCTCGACTCCTACCCATTAGTCGCCTCTTACGTCAGGAAGGGCCTTCTTTCCTCGGCCGTATTCTTATCTCTGTGAGCCGAAGTGACACACACACACACATACACACACACTCACACACACAAGCACGCACACACGCACACACACACGCGCACACACACACACAATTACACTCTTCACCTCTCGACTCCTACCCATTAGTCGCCTCTTACGACAAGCATGGCCTTCTTGCCACCGCTGTTTTCTTATCTCTGCGAGCCGAAGGGACACACACATACACACACACTCACACACACACGCACGCACACATACATTCTTCACCTCTCGACTCCTACCCATTAGTCGCCCATTACGACAGGCATGGCCTTCTTGCCACCGCTGTTTTCTTATCTCTGTGAGCCGAAGGGACACTCACAGACACACACACGCACGCACACACGCACACACACATACACTCACACACACACACACGCACACACGCACACACACATACACTCTTCACCTCTCGACTCCTACCCATTAGCCGCTAATTACAACAAGCATGGCCTTCTTGTCACGGCCGTATTCTTATCTCTGCAAGCCGAACGGACACACATACATATACACACACACTCACATACGCACAAACACACACACACGCACACACACATACACCCTTCACCTCTCGACTCCTACCCATTAGTCACCTCTTACGACAGGCAAGGCATTCTTGCCACCGCTGTTTTCTTTTCTCTGCGAGCCGAAGGGACACACATACACACACACACTCACAGACACACACACACGCACGCACACACGCACACACACATACACTCACACACACACACGCACACACGCACACACACATACACTCTTCACCTCTCGATTCCTACCTATTAGTCGCCCCTTACAAGAGGCAGGGCCTTCTTGCCTTGGCCGTATTCTTATCTCTGCAAGACTAACGGACACACACACATACACACACACACACTCACACACGCAAACACACACGCACACACATACACACACACATATACACTCTTCACCTCTCGACTCCTACCCATTAGTCGCCTCTTACGTCAGGCAGGGCCTTCTTTCCTCGGCCGTGTTCTTATCTCTGCAAGCCGAACGGACACACACACATACTCACACACGCACACACACACGCACACACACATACACTCTTCACCCCTCGACTCCTACCTATTAGTCGCCCCTTACAAGAGGCAGGGCCTTCTTGCCTCGGCCGTATTCTTATCTCTGCAAGCCTAACTGACACACACATACACACACACACACTCACACACGCAAACACACACGCACACACATACACACACACATATACACTCTTCACCTCTCGACTCCTACCCATTAGTCGCCTCTTACGTCAGGCAGGGCCTTCTTTCCTCGGCCGTGTTCTTATCTCTGCAAGCCGAACGGACACACACACATACTCACACACGCACACACACACGCACACACACATACACTCTTCACCCCTCGACTCCTACCTATTAGTCGCCCCTTACAAGAGGCAGGGCCTTCTTGCCTCGGCCGTATTCTTATCTCTGCAAGCCTAACTGACACACACATACACACACACACACTCACACACGCAAACACACACGCACACACATACACACACACATATACACTCTTCACCTCTCGACTCCTACCCATTAGTCGCCTCTTACGTCAGGCAGGGCCTTCTTTCCTCGGCCGTGTTCTTATCTCTGCAAGCCGAACGGACACACACACATACTCACACACGCACACACACACGCACGCACACATACACTCTTCACCCCTCGACTCCTACCTATTAGTCGCCCCTTACAAGAGGCAGGGCCTTCTTGCCTTGGCCGTATTCTTATCTCTGCAAGACTAACGGACACACACACATACACACACACACACTCACACACGCAAACACACACGCACACACATACACACACACATATACACTCTTCACCTCTCGACTCCTACCCATTAGTCGCCTCTTACGTCAGGCAGGGCCTTCTTTCCTCGGCCGTGTTCTTATCTCTGCAAGCCGAACGGACACACACACATACTCACACACGCACACACACACGCACACACACATACACTCTTCACCCCTCGACTCCTACCTATTAGTCGCCCCTTACAAGAGGCAGGGCCTTCTTGCCTCGGCCGTATTCTTATCTCTGCAAGCCTAACTGACACACACATACACACACACACACTCACACACGCAAACACACACGCACACACACACACACACATACACTCTTCACCTCTCGACTCCTACCCATTAGTCGCCTCTTACGTCAGGCAGGGCCTTCTTTCCTCGGCCGTGTTCTTATCTCTGCAAGCCGAACGGACACACACACATACTCACACACGCACACACACACGCACACACACATACACTCTTCACCTCTCGACTCCTACCTATTAGTCGCCCCTTACAAGAGGCAGGGCCTTCTTGCCTCGGCCGTATTCTTATCTCTGCAAGCCAAACGGACACACACACATACTCACACACGCACACACACACGCACACACGCATACACACATACACTCTTCACCTCTCGTCTCCACCCTATTAGTCGCCCCTTACAAAAGGCAGGGTCTTCTTGCCTTGGCCGTATTCTTATCTCTGCAATCCAAACGGGCACACAAACATACACACACACTCACACACGCACACACACGCACACACGCACACACACACACATATACACTCTGCACCACTCGACTCCTACCCATTAGTCGCCTCTTACGACCGGCAGGGCCTTCTTGCTCGGCCGTGTTCTTATCTCTGCGAGCCTACTGAACACACACACTCACACACACAAATACACACACACACTCACACACGCACACACACGCACACACGCAAACACACACATACACTCTTCACCTCTCGACTCCTACCCATTAGTCGCCTCTTACGAGAGGCAGGGCCTTCTTGCCACGGCCGTGTTCTTATCTCTGCGAGACGACCGGACACACACACACACACCTACACAAGCACACACACGCACACACGCACACGCACACACACACACATACACTCTTCACCTCTCGACTTCTACCCATTAGTCACCGCTTACGACAGGCAGGGCTTTCTTGGCACGGACGTGTTCTTATCTCTGCGAGCCGACCGGACACACACACACTCACACACGCACACACACACGCACACACGCACACACACACACACATACACTCTTCACCTCTCGACTCCTACCCATTAGTCGCCTCTTACGACAGGCATGGCCTTCTTGCCTCGGCCGTATTCTAATCTCTGCGAGCCGAATGGACACACACATACATACACACACACTTACACACGCACAAACACACACACACACACACACGCACACACACATACACTATTCACCTCTCGACTCCTACCTATTAGTCGCCCCATACAAGAGGCAGGGCCTTCTTGCCTCGGCCGTATTCTTATCTCTGCAAGCCAAACAGACACACACACATTCACACACAATTACACACGCACACACACGCACACGCCTTTTACGACAGGCAGGGCCTTCTTGCCACGGCCGTGTTCTTATCTCTGCGAGCCGACTGGAGACACACACTCACACACACAAATACACACACACACTCATACACGCACACATACGCACACTCACACACACATACACTCTTCACCTCTCGACTCCTACCCATTAGTCGCCTCTTACGACAAGCAGGGGCTTCTTGCCACGGCAGTGTTCTTATCTCTGCAAGCCGAACGGACACACACACTTATACACACACACTCACACACGCACAAACACACATACACGCACACACGCACACACACATACACTCTTCACCTATCGACTACTACCAATTAGTCGCTCCTTACAGCAAGCATGGCCTTTTTGCCACGGCCGTATTCTTATCTCTGCAAGCCGAACGGACACACACACATACTCACACACGCACACACACACACGCACACACGCACACAAACATACACTCTTCCCCTCTCGGCTCCTACTTATTACTCGCCTCTTACGACAGGCAGGGCCTTCTTGCCACGGCTGTGTTCTTATCTCTGCGAGCCGACCGCACACACACACACTCACACACTCACATACACACACATACACGCTTTACCTCTGGACTCCTACCCATTAGTCGCCTCTTACGACATTCAGGGACTTCTTGCCACGGCCGTGTTCTTATCTCTGCGAGCCGAACGGACACACATACACTCACACACACACACACGCACACACGCACACACACGCACCCACACACACGCACACGCACATGTACACACTCTCCACCTCTCGACTAATATCCATTAGCCGCCTCTTAAGACAGGCAGGGCCTTCTTACCACGGCCGTAATCTTATCTCTGCGAGCCGAGCGGACAAAGACACACACTCACACACACACACATACACTCTTCACCTCTCGACCCCTACCTTTTAGTCGCCTCTTACGAGAGGCAGGGCCTTCTTGCCCCGGCAGTATTCATATCTCTGCAAGCCGAACGGACACACACACTTATACACACACACTCACACACGCACAAACGCACAAACACACACACGCACACACGCACACACACATACACTCTTCACCTCTCGACTCCTACCTTTTAGTCGCCTCTTACGATAAGCAGGGCCTTCTTGCCGCGGTCGTGTTCTCATCTCTGCAAGCCAAACTAACACACACACATACTCACACACGCACACACACGCACACACACACGCACACACGCACACACACACATACACTCTTGACCTCTCGACTCCTACTTATTAGTTGACCCTTACAAGAGGCAGGGCCTTCTGGCCTCGGCCGTATTCTTATCTCTGCAAGCCAAACGGACACACACACATACACACACACTCACACACGCACACACACGCACACACACACGCACACACGCACACACACACATACACTCTTGACCTCTCGACTCCTACTTATTAGTTGACCCTTACAAGAGGCAGGGCCTTCTTGCCACGGCCGTGTTCTTATCTCTGCGAGCCGACTGGAGACACACACTCACACACACAAATACACACACACACTCATACACGCACACATACGCACACTCACACACACATACACTCTTCACCTCTCGACTCCTACCTTTTAGTCGCCTCTTACGATAAGCAGGGCCTTCTTGCCGCGGTCGTGTTCTCATCTCTGCAAGCCAAACTAACACACACACATACTCACACACGCACACACACGCACACACACACGCACACACGCACACACACACACATACACTCTTCACCTCTCGACTCCTACCCATTATTCTCCTCTTACGACAGGCAGGGACTTCTTGCCACGGCCGTGTTCTTATCTCTGCAAGCCGAACGGACACACACACATACTCACACACGCACACACACACGCACACACGCACACACACACATACACTCTTCACCTCTCGACTCCTACCCATTATTCTCCTATTACGACAGGCAGGGACTTCTTGCCACGGCCGTGTTCTTATCTCTGCAAGCCGAACGGACACACACACACACGCACACACACACACGCACACGCACACACTCTCCACCGCTCGACTCCTATCCATTAGTCGCCTCTTAAGAAAGGCAGGGCCTTCTTGCCACGGACGTATTTTTATCTCTGCGAGCCGAACGGACACACACACACACGCACAGACAAACACACGCACACAGGCACACACGCACACACGCACACGTACACGCACACGCACACACTCTCCACCTCTCGACTCCTATCCATTAGTCGCCTCTTAAGACAGGCAGGGCCTTCTTGCCTCGGCCGTATTCTTATCTCTGCAAGCCAAACGGACACACACACATACACACACACACACTCACACACACAAGCACGCACACACGCACACACACGCACACACACAAATACACTTTTCACCCCTCGACTCCTACCCATTAATCGCCTCTTACGACAGGCATGGCCTTCTTGCCTCGGCCGTATTCTTATCTCTGCGAACCGAATGAACACACACATACATACACACATACATTTACACACGCACAAACACACACACCCACACACGCACACACACATACACATACACTATTCACCTCTCGACTCCTACCTATTAGTCGCCCCTTACAAGAGGCAGGGCCTTCTTGCCTCGGCCGTATTCTAATCTTTGCGAACCGAATGGACACACACATACATACAAACACATATTTACACACGCACAAACACACACACACCCACACACGCACACACACATACACATACACTCTTAACCTCTCGACTCCTACCCATTAGTCGCCTCTTACGACATTCAGGGACTTCTTGCCACGGACGTATTCTTATCTCTGCAAGCCGAACGGACACACACACATACTCACACACGCACACACACACGCACACACGTACACACACACATACACTCTTCACCTCTCGACTCCTACCCATTAGTCGCCTCTTACGACAGGCAGGGCCTTCTTGCCACGGCCGTGTTCTCATTTCAGCGAGCCGACCGGACACACACACACGCACACACAAACACACGCACACAGGCACAAACGCACACACGCAATCGCACACGCACACGCACACACTCTCCACCTCTCGACTCCTATCCATTAGTCGCCTCTTAAGACAGGCAGGGCCTTCTTGCAACGAACGCATTCTTATCTCTGCGAGCCGAACGGACACACACACACACTCACACACAAACACACACACGCAAGCACAAATACACTATTCACCTCTCGACTTCTACCCATTATTCTCCTCTTACGACAGGCAGGGACTTCTTGCCACGGCCGTGTTCTTATCTCTGCAAGCCGAACGGACACACACACACACGCACACACAAACACACGCACACAGGCACACACGCACACACGCACACGCACACCCACACGCACACACTCTCCACCTCTCGATTCCTATCCATTAGTCGCCTCTTAAGACAGGCAGGGCCTTCTTGCCACGGACGTATTCTTATCTCTGCGAGCCGAACGGACACACACACACACGCACAGACAAACACACGCACACAGGCACACACACACACACGCGCGCACACACACATACACTCTTCACCTCTCGACTCCTATCCATTAGTCGCCTCTTAAGACAGGCAGGGTCTTCTTGCCTCGGCCGTATTCTTATCTCTGCAAGCCAAACGGACACACACACACATACACACAGACACATACACTCTTCACCTCTCGACTCCTACCCATTAGTCACCTCTTACGACAGGCATGGCCTTCTTGAAACCGCTGATTTCTTATCTCTGCGAGCCAAAGGGACACACATACACATACACACACACACACGCACACACGCACGCACACATACACTCTTCACCTCTCGACTCCTACCTATTAGTCGCCCCTTACAAGAGGCAGGGCCTTCTTGCCTCGGCCGTATTCTTATCTCTGCAAGCCAAACGGACACACACACACATACTCACACACGCACACACACACACGCACACACGCATACACACATACACTCTTCACCTCTCGTCTCCTACCTATTAGTCGCCCCTTACAAAAGGCAGGGTCTTCTTGCCTTGGCCGTATTCTTATCTCTGCAATCCAAACGGACACACACACACACACACACAAACATACACACACACGCACACACGCACACACACACATATACACTCTTCAGCACTCGACTCCTACCCATTAGTCGCCTCTGACGACAGGCAGGGCCTTCTTGCCACGGCCGTGTTCTTATCTCTGCGAGCCTACTGGACACACACACACTCACACACACAAATACACACACACACTCACACACCACACACACGCACACACGCACACACACACATACACTCTTCACCTCTCGACTCCTACCTATTACTCGCCCCTTACGAGAGGCAGGGCCTTCTTGCCTCGGCTGTATTCTTATCTCTGCAGGCCGAACGGACACACATACATACACACACACTCACACACGCACACACACACACACCCTCACACACACACACACACGCACACACACACACATACACTCTTCACCTTTCGACTCCTACCCATTAGTCGCCTCCTACGACAGATAGGGCCTTCTTGCCACGGCCGTATTCTTATCTCTGCGAGCCGAACGGACACACACACACACACACTCACACACGCACAGACTCACACACACACATACACTCTTCACCTCTCGACTCCTACCCATTAGTCGTCTCTTAAGACAGGCAGGGCCTTTTTGCCACGGCCGTGTTTTTATCTCTGCGAGCCATACAGACACACACACACACTCACACACACACACACACACACCTAAACTCTTCACCTCTCGACTCTTACCTATTACTCGCCCCTTACGACAGGCAGGGACTTCTTGCCTCGGCTGTGTTCTTATCTCTGCAAGCCGAACGGACACACATACATACACCCACACTCACACACGCACACACACATGCACACACACACACACACACACACACATAAATTCTTCACCTCTCCACTCCTACCCATTATACGCCTCTTTCGACAGGCAGAGCCTTTTTGCCACGGCCGTGTTCTTATCTTTGCGAGCCATACAGACACACATACACATTCACACACACACACACACACCTACACTCTTCACCTCTCGACTCCTACCTATTACTCGCACCTTACGACAGGCAGGGCCTTCTTGCCTCGGCTGTATTCTTACCTATGCAGGCCGAACGGACACACATACATACACACACACTCACACACGCACACACACACACACTCACACACACACGCACACACAGACACACACATACACTCTTCACCTCTCGACTCCTACCCATTAGTCGCCTCTTACGACAGGCAGGGCTTCTTGCCACGGCCGTATTCTTATCTCTGCGAGCCAACGGACACACACACACACTCACACACGCACACACGCACACACACACACACATACACTCTTCACCTCTCGACGCCTACCCATTAGTCGTCTCTTACGACAGGCAGGGCCTTTTTGCCACGGCCGTGTTTTTACCTCTGCGAGCCATACAGACACACACACACACACACTCACAACCACACACACACACACCTAAACTCTTCTAAACGACAGGCAGGGCCTTCTTGCCACGGCTGTATTCTTATCTCTGCAAGCCGAACGGACACACACACACATACACTCACACACGCACACACAAACACACTCACACACAGGTACACTTTTCAACTCGCGATTCCTACCCATTAGTTGCTCCTTACAGCAGGCATGGCCTTCTTGCCACGGCCGTATTCGTACCTCTGCGAGCAGAAGAGACACGCACACACACACACACACATACACATACACACACACACACACGCGCGCACACACACACATACACTCTTCACCTCTCGACTCCTACCCATTATTCTCCTCTTACGACAGGCAGAGCCTTTTTGCCACGGCCGTGTTCATATCTCTGCGAGCCGACCGGACACACACACACTGACACACACACACTCACACACACACTCACACACGCACGCACACACGCACACAAACACACACACATACACTCTTCACCTCTCGACTCCTACCCATTAGTCGCCTTTTACGACAGGCATGTCCTTCTTGCCTCGACCGTATTCTAATCTCTGCGAGCCGAACGGACACTTACATACATACACACACACTTACAAACGCACAAACACACACACACGCACACACACATACACTCTTCACCTCTCGACTCCTACCCATTAATCACCTCTTACGACAGGCATGGCATTCTTGCCACCGCTGTTTTCTTTTCTCTGCGAGCCGAAGGGACACACATACACACACACACACACTCACAGACACACACACGCACGCACACACGCACACACACATACACTCACACACACACACACGCACACACACATACACTCTTCACCTCTCGACTCCTACCCATTAGCCGCTAATTACAACAAGCATGGCCTTCTTGTCACGGCCGTATTCTTATCTCTGCAAGCCGAACGGACACACATACATATACACACACACTCACATACGCAGAAACACACACACACGCACACACACATACACTCTTCACCTCTCGACTCCTACCCATTAGTCACCTCTTACGACAGGCAAGGCATTCTTGCCACCGCTGTTTTCTTTTCTCTGCGAGCCGAAGGGACACACATACACACACACACTCACAGACACACACACACGCACGCACACACGCACACACACATACACTCACACACACACACGCACACACACATACACTCTTCACCTCTCGATTCCTACCTATTAGTCGCCCCTTACAAGAGGCAGGGCCTTCTTGCCTTGGCCGTATTCTTATCTCTGCAAGACTAACGGACACACACACATACACACACACACACTCACACACGCAAACACACACGCACACACATACACACACACATATACACTCTTCACCTCTCGACTCCTACCCATTAGTCGCCTCTTACGTCAGGCAGGGCCTTCTTTCCTCGGCCGTGTTCTTATCTCTGCAAGCCGAACGGACACACACACATACTCACACACGCACACACACACGCACACACACATACACTCTTCACCCCTCGACTCCTACCTATTAGTCGCCCCTTACAAGAGGCAGGGCCTTCTTGCCTCGGCCGTATTCTTATCTCTGCAAGCCTAACTGACACACACATACACACACACACACTCACACACGCAAACACACACGCACACACACACACACACATACACTCTTCACCTCTCGACTCCTACCCATTAGTCGCCTCTTACGTCAGGAAGGGCCTTCTTTCCTCGGCCGTATTCTTATCTCTGTGAGCCGAAGTGACACACACACACACATACACACACACTCACACACACAAGCACGCACACACGCACACACACACGCGCACACACACACACAATTACACTCTTCACCTCTCGACTCCTACCCATTAGTCGCCTCTTACGACAAGCATGGCCTTCTTGCCACCGCTGTTTTCTTATCTCTGCGAGCCGAAGGGACACACACATACACACACACTCACACACACACGCACGCACACATACATTCTTCACCTCTCGACTCCTACCCATTAGTCGCCCATTACGACAGGCATGGCCTTCTTGCCACGGCCGTGTTCTTATCTCTGCAAGCCGAACGGACACACACACATACTCACACACGCACACACACACGCACACACGCACACACACACATACACTCTTCACCTCTCGACTCCTACCCATTATTCTCCTATTACGACAGGCAGGGACTTCTTGCCACGGCCGTGTTCTTATCTCTGCAAGCCGAACGGACACACACACACACGCACACACACACACGCACACGCACACACTCTCCACCGCTCGACTCCTATTCATTAGTCGCCTCTTACGACAGGCAGGGACTTCTTGCCACGGCCGTGTTCTTATCTCTGCAAGCCGAACGGACACACACACACACACGCACACACAAACACACGCACACAGGCACAAACGCACACACGCAAACGCACACGCACACGCACACGCACACACTCTCCACCTCTCGATTCCTATCCATTAGTCGCCTCTTAAGAAAGGCAGGGCCTTCTTGCCACGGACGTATTTTTATCTCTGCGAGCCGAACGGACACACACACACACGCACAGACAAACACACGCACACAGGCACACACGCACACTCGCACACGTACACGCACACGCACACACTCTCCACCTCTCGACTCCTATCCATTAGTCGCCTCTTAAGACAGGCAGGGCCTTCTTGCCTCGGCCGTATTCTTATCTCTGCAAGCCAAACGGACACACACACATACACACACACACACTCACACACACAAGCACGCACACACGCACACACACGCACACACACAAATACACTTTTCACCCCTCGACTCCTACCCATTAGTCGCCTCTTACGACAGGCATGGCCTTCTTGCCTCGGCCGTATTCTTATCTCTGCGAACCGAATGGACACACACATACATACACACATACATTTACACACGCACAAACACACACACACCCACACACGCACACACACATACACATACACTATTCACCTCTCGACTCCTACCTATTAGTCGCCCCTTACAAGAGGCAGGGCCTTCTTGCCTCGGCCGTATTCTAATCTTTGCGAACCGAATGGACACACACATACATACAAACACATATTTACACACGCATAAACACACACACACCCACACACGCACACACACATACACATACACTCTTAACCTCTCGACTCCTACCCATTAGTCGCCTCTTACGACATTCAGGGACTTCTTGCCACGGACGTATTCTTATCTCTGCAAGCCGAACGGACACACACACATACTCACACACGCACACACACACGCACACACGTACACACACACATACACTCTTCACCTCTCGACTCCTACCCATTAGTCGCCTCTTACGACAGGCAGGGCCTTCTTGCCACGGCCGTGTTCTCATTTCAGCGAGCCGACCGGACACACACACGCACACACAAACACACGCACACAGGCACAAACGCACACACGCAATCGCACACGCACACGCACACACTCTCCACCTCTCGACTCCTATCCATTAGTCGTCTCTTAAGACAGGCAGGGCCTTCTTGCAACGAACGCATTCTTATCTCTGCGAGCCGAACGGACACACACACACACTCACACACAAACACTCACACGCAAGCACAAATACACTATTCACCTCTCGACTTCTACCCATTATTCTCCTCTTACGACAGGCAGGGACTTCTTGCCACGGCCGTGTTCTTATCTCTGCAAGCCGAACGGACACACACACACACGCACACACAAACACACGCACACAGGCACACACGCACACACGCACACGCACACCCACACGCACACACTCTCCACCTCTCGATTCCTATCCATTAGTCGCCTCTTAAGACAGGCAGGGCCTTCTTGCCACGGACGTATTCTTATCTCTGCGAGCCGAACGGACACACACACACACGCACAGACAAACACACGCACACAGGCACACACACACACACGCGCGCACACACACATACACTCTTCACCTCTCGACTCCTATCCATTAGTCGCCTCTTAAGACAGGCAGGGTCTTCTTGCCTCGGCCGTATTCTTATCTCTGCAAGCCAAACGGACACACACACACACATACACACAGACACATACACTCTTCACCTCTCGACTCCTACCCATTAGTCACCTCTTACGACAGGCATGGCCTTCTTGAAACCGCTGATTTCTTATCTCTGCGAGCCAAAGGGACACACATACACATACACACACACACGCACACACGCACGCACACATACACTCTTCACCTCTCGACTCCTACCTATTAGTCGCCCCTTACAAGAGGCAGGGCCTTCTTGCCTCGGCCGTATTCTTATCTCTGCAAGCCAAACGGACACACACACACATACTCACACACGCACACACACACACGCACACACGCATACACACATACACTCTTCACCTCTCGTCTCCTACCTATTAGTCGCCCCTTACAAAAGGCAGGGTCTTCTTGCCTTGGCCGTATTCTTATCTCTGCAATCCAAACGGACACACACACACACACACAAACATACACACACACGCACACACGCACACACACACATATACACTCTTCAGCACTCGACTCCTACCCATTAGTCGCCTCTGACGACAGGCAGGGCCTTCTTGCCACGGCCGTGTTCTTATCTCTGCGAGCCTACTGGACACACACACACTCACACACACAAATACACACACACACTCACACACCACACACACGCACACACGCACACACACACATACACTCTTCACCTCTCGACTCCTACCTATTACTCGCCCCTTACGACAGGCAGGGCCTTCTTGCCTCGGCTGTATTCTTATCTCTGCAGGCCGAACGGACACACATACATACACACACACTCACACACGCACACACACACACACCCTCACACACACACACACGCACACACACACACATACACTCTTCACCTTTCGACTCCTACCCATTAGTCGCCTCCTACGACAGATAGGGCCTTCTTGCCACGGCCGTATTCTTATCTCTGCGAGCCGAACGGACACACACACACACACACTCACACACGCACAGACGCACACACACACATACACTCTTCACCTCTCGACTCCTACCCATTAGTCGTCTCTTAAGACAGGCAGGGCCTTTTTGCCACGGCCGTGTTTTTATCTCTGCGAGCCATACAGACACACACACACACTCACACACACACACACACACCTAAACTCTTCACCTCTCGACTCTTACCTATTACTCGCCCCTTACGACAGGCAGGGACTTCTTGCCTCGGCTGTGTTCTTATCTCTGCAAGCCGAACGGACACACATACATACACCCACACTCACACACGCACACACACATGCACACACACACACACACACACACACACACACACACATAAATTCTTCACCTCTCCACTCCTACCCATTATACGCCTCTTTCGACAGGCAGAGCCTTTTTGCCACGGCCGTGTTCTTATCTTTGCGAGCCATACAGACACACATACACATTCACACACACACACACACCTACACTCTTCACCTCTCGACTCCTACCTATTACTCGCACCTTACGACAGGCAGGGCCTTCTTGCCTCGGCTGTATTCTTACCTATGCAGGCCGAACGGACACACATACATACACACACACTCACACACGCACACACACACACACTCACACACACACGCACACACAGACACACACATACACTCTTCACCTCTCGACTCCTACCCATTAGTCGCCTCTTACGACAGGCAGGGCTTCTTGCCACGGCCGTATTCTTATCTCTGCGAGCCAACGGACACACACACACACTCACACACGCACACACGCACACACACACACATACACTCTTCACCTCTCGACGCCTACCCATTAGTCGTCTCTTACGACAGGCAGGGCCTTTTTGCCACGGCCGTGTTTTTACCTCTGCGAGCCATACAGACACACACACACACACACTCACAACCACACACACACACACCTAAACTCTTCTAAACGACAGGCAGGGCCTTCTTGCCACGGCTGTATTCTTATCTCTGCAAGCCGAACGGACACACACACACATACACTCACACACGCACACACAAACACACTCACACACAGGTACACTTTTCAACTCGCGATTCCTACCCATTAGTTGCTCCTTACAGCAGGCATGGCCTTCTTGCCACGGCCGTATTCGTACCTCTGCGAGCAGAAGAGACACGCACACACACACACACACATACACATACACACACACACACACGCGCGCACACACACACATACACTCTTCACCTCTCGACTCCTACCCATTATTCTCCTCTTACGACAGGCAGAGCCTTTTTGCCACGGCCGTGTTCATATCTCTGCGAGCCGACCGGACACACACACACTGACACACACACACACTCACACACACACTCACACACGCACGCACACACGCACACAAACACACACACATACACTCTTCACCTCTCGACTCCTACCCATTAGTCGCCTTTTACGACAGGCATGTCCTTCTTGCCTCGACCGTATTCTAATCTCTGCGAGCCGAACGGACACTTACATACATACACACACACTTACAAACGCACAAACACACACACACGCACACACACATACACTCTTCACCTCTCGACTCCTACCCATTAATCACCTCTTACGACAGGCATGGCATTCTTGCCACCGCTGTTTTCTTTTCTCTGCGAGCCGAAGGGACACACATACACACACACACACACTCACAGACACACACACGCACGCACACACGCACACACACATACACTCACACACACACACACGCACACACGCACACACACATACACTCTTCACCTCTCGACTCCTACCCATTAGCCGCTAATTACAACAAGCATGGCCTTCTTGTCACGGCCGTATTCTTATCTCTGCAAGCCGAACGGACACACATACATATACACACACACTCACATACGCAGAAACACACACACACGCACACACACATACACTCTTCACCTCTCGACTCCTACCCATTAGTCACCTCTTACGACAGGCAAGGCATTCTTGCCACCGCTGTTTTCTTTTCTCTGCGAGCCGAAGGGACACACATACACACACACACTCACAGACACACACACACGCACGCACACACGCACACACACATACACTCACACACACACACGCACACACACATACACTCTTCACCTCTCGATTCCTACCTATTAGTCGCCCCTTACAAGAGGCAGGGCCTTCTTGCCTTGGCCGTATTCTTATCTCTGCAAGACTAACGGACACACACACATACACACACACACACTCACACACGCAAACACACACGCACACACATACACACACACATATACACTCTTCACCTCGCGACTCCTACCCATTAGTCGCCTCTTACGTCAGGCAGGGCCTTCTTTCCTCGGCCGTGTTCTTATCTCTGCAAGCCGAACGGACACACACACATACTCACACACGCACACACACACGCACACACACATACACTCTTCACCCCTCGACTCCTACCTATTAGTCGCCCCTTACAAGAGGCAGGGCCTTCTTGCCTCGGCCGTATTCTTATCTCTGCAAGCCTAACTGACACACACATACACACACACACACTCACACACGCAAACACACACGCACACACACACACACACATACACTCTTCACCTCTCGACTCCTACCCATTAGTCGCCTCTTACGTCAGGAAGGGCCTTCTTTCCTCGGCCGTATTCTTATCTCTGTGAGCCGAAGTGACACACACACACACACATACACACACACTCACACACACAAGCACGCACACACGCACACACACACGCGCACACACACACACAATTACACTCTTCACCTCTCGACTCCTACCCATTAGTCGCCTCTTACGACAAGCATGGCCTTCTTGCCACCGCTGTTTTCTTATCTCTGCGAGCCGAAGGGACACACACATACACACACACTCACACACACACGCACGCACACATACATTCTTCACCTCTCGACTCCTACCCATTAGTCGCCCATTACGACAGGCATGGCCTTCTTGCCACGGCCGTGTTCTTATCTCTGCAAGCCGAACGGACACACACACATACTCACACACGCACACACACACGCACACACGCACACACACACACATACACTCTTCACCTCTCGACTCCTACCCATTATTCTCCTATTACGACAGGCAGGGACTTCTTGCCACGGCCGTGTTCTTATCTCTGCAAGCCGAACGGACACACACACACACACACGCACACACAAACACACGCACACAGGCACAAACGCACACACGCAAACGCACACGCACACGCACACGCACACACTCTCCACCTCTCGATTCCTATCCATTAGTCGCCTCTTAAGAAAGGCAGGGCCTTCTTGCCACGGACGTATTTTTATCTCTGCGAGCCGAACGGACACACACACACACGCACAGACAAACACACGCACACAGGCACACACGCACACTCGCACACGTACACGCACACGCACACACTCTCCACCTCTCGACTCCTATCCATTAGTCGCCTCTTAAGACAGGCAGGGCCTTCTTGCCTCGGCCGTATTCTTATCTCTGCAAGCCAAACGGACACACACACATACACACACACACACAAATACACTTTTCACCCCTCGACTCCTACCCATTAGTCGCCTCTTACGACAGGCATGGCCTTCTTGCCTCGGCCGTATTCTTATCTCTGCGAACCGAATGGACACACACATACATACACACATACATTTACACACGCACAAACACACACACACCCACACACGCACACACACATACACATACACTATTCACCTCTCGACTCCTACCTATTAGTCGCCCCTTACAAGAGGCAGGGCCTTCTTGCCTCGGCCGTATTCTAATCTTTGCGAACCGAATGGACACACACATACATACAAACACATATTTACACACGCACAAACACACACACACCCACACACGCACACACACATACACATACACTCTTAACCTCTCGACTCCTACCCATTAGTCGCCTCTTACGACATTCAGGGACTTCTTGCCACGGACGTATTCTTATCTCTGCAAGCCGAACGGACACACACACATACTCACACACGCACACACACACGCACACACGTACACACACACATACACTCTTCACCTCTCGACTCCTACCCATTAGTCGCCTCTTACGACAGGCAGGGCCTTCTTGCCACGGCCGTGTTCTCATTTCAGCGAGCCGACCGGACACACACACACGCACACACAAACACACGCACATAGGCACAAACGCACACACGCAATCGCACACGCACACGCACACACTCTCCACCTCTCGACTCCTATCCATTAGTCGTCTCTTAAGACAGGCAGGGCCTTCTTGCAACGAACGCATTCTTATCTCTGCGAGCCGAACGGACACACACACACACTCACACACAAACACACACACGCAAGCACAAATACACTATTCACCTCTCGACTTCTACCCATTATTCTCCTCTTACGACAGGCAGGGACTTCTTGCCACGGCCGTGTTCTTATCTCTGCAAGCCGAACGGACACACACACACACGCACACACAAACACACGCACACAGGCACACACGCACACACGCACACGCACACCCACACGCACACACTCTCCACCTCTCGATTCCTATCCATTAGTCGCCTCTTAAGACAGGCAGGGCCTTCTTGCCACGGACGTATTCTTATCTCTGCGAGCCGAACGGACACACACACACACGCACAGACAAACACACGCACACAGGCACACACACACACACGCGCGCACACACACATACACTCTTCACCTCTCGACTCCTATCCATTAGTCGCCTCTTAAGACAGGCAGGGTCTTCTTGCCTCGGCCGTATTCTTATCTCTGCAAGCCAAACGGACACACACACACATACACACAGACACATACACTCTTCACCTCTCGACTCCTACCCATTAGTCACCTCTTACGACAGGCATGGCCTTCTTGAAACCGCTGATTTCTTATCTCTGCGAGCCAAAGGGACACACATACACATACACACACACACACGCACACACGCACGCACACATACACTCTTCACCTCTCGACTCCTACCTATTAGTCGCCCCTTACAAGAGGCAGGGCCTTCTTGCCTCGGCCGTATTCTTATCTCTGCAAGCCAAACGGACACACACACAAATACTCACACACGCACACACACACACGCACACACGCATACACACATACACTCTTCACCTCTCGTCTCCTACCTATTAGTCGCCCCTTACAAAAGGCAGGGTCTTCTTGCCTTGGCCGTATTCTTATCTCTGCAATCCAAACGGACACACACACACACACACACAAACATACACACACACGCACACACGCACACACACACATATACACTCTTCAGCACTCGACTCCTACCCATTAGTCGCCTCTGACGACAGGCAGGGCCTTCTTGCCACGGCCGTGTTCTTATCTCTGCGAGCCTACTGGACACACACACACTCACACACACAAATACACACACACACTCACACACCACACACACGCACACACGCACACACACACATACACTCTTCACCTCTCGACTCCTACCTATTACTCGCCCCTTACGACAGGCAGGGCCTTCTTGCCTCGGCTGTATTCTTATCTCTGCAGGCCGAACGGACACACATACATACACACACACTCACACACGCACACACACACACACCCTCACACACACACACGCACACACACACACATACACTCTTCACCTTTCGACTCCTACCCATTAGTCGCCTCCTACGACAGATAGGGCCTTCTTGCCACGGCCGTATTCTTATCTCTGCGAGCCGAACGGACACACACACACACACACTCACACACGCACAGACGCACACACACACATACACTCTTCACCTCTCGACTCCTACCCATTAGTCGTCTCTTAAGACAGGCAGGGCCTTTTTGCCACGGCCGTGTTTTTATCTCTGCGAGCCATACAGACACACACACACACTCACACACACACACACACCTAAACTCTTCACCTCTCGACTCTTACCTATTACTCGCCCCTTACGACAGGCAGGGACTTCTTGCCTCGGCTGTGTTCTTATCTCTGCAAGCCGAACGGACACACATACATACACCCACACTCACACACGCACACACACATGCACACACACACACACACACACACACACACACACACACATAAATTCTTCACCTCTCCACTCCTACCCATTATACGCCTCTTTCGACAGGCAGAGCCTTTTTGCCACGGCCGTGTTCTTATCTTTGCGAGCCATACAGACACACATACACATTCACACACACACACACACCTACACTCTTCACCTCTCGACTCCTACCTATTACTCGCACCTTACGACAGGCAGGGCCTTCTTGCCTCGGCTGTATTCTTACCTATGCAGGCCGAACGGACACACATACATACACACACACTCACACACGCACACACACACACACTCACACACACACGCACACACAGACACACACATACACTCTTCACCTCTCGACTCCTACCCATTAGTCGCCTCTTACGACAGGCAGGGCTTCTTGCCACGGCCGTATTCTTATCTCTGCGAGCCAACGGACACACACACACACTCACACACGCACACACGCACACACACACATACACTCTTCACCTCTCGACGCCTACCCATTAGTCGTCTCTTACGACAGGCAGGGCCTTTTTGCCACGGCCGTGTTTTTACCTCTGCGAGCCATACAGACACACACACACACACACTCACAACCACACACACACACACCTAAACTCTTCTAAACGACAGGCAGGGCCTTCTTGCCACGGCTGTATTCTTATCTCTGCAAGCCGAACGGACACACACACACATACACTCACACACGCACACACAAACACACTCACACACAGGTACACTTTTCAACTCGCGATTCCTACCCATTAGTTGCTCCTTACAGCAGGCATGGCCTTCTTGCCACGGCCGTATTCGTACCTCTGCGAGCAGAAGAGACACGCACACACACACACACACACATACACATACACACACACACACACACGCGCGCACACACACACATACACTCTTCACCTCTCGACTCCTACCCATTATTCTCCTCTTACGACAGGCAGAGCCTTTTTGCCACGGCCGTGTTCATATCTCTGCGAGCCGACCGGACACACACACACTGACAAACACACACTCACACACACACTCACACACGCACGCACACACGCACACAAACACACACACATACACTCTTCAACTCTCGACTCCTACCCATTAGTCGCCTTTTACGACAGGCATGTCCTTCTTGCCTCGACCGTATTCTAATCTCTGCGAGCCGAACGGACACTTACATACATACACACACACTTACAAACGCACAAACACACACACACGCACACACACATACACTCTTCACCTCTCGACTCCTACCCATTAATCACCTCTTACGACAGGCATGGCATTCTTGCCACCGCTGTTTTCTTTTCTCTGCGAGCCGAAGGGACACACATACACACACACACACACTCACAAACACACACGCACGCACACACGCACACACACATACACTCACACACACACACACGCACACACGCACACACACATACACTCTTCACCTCTCGACTCCTACCCATTAGCCGCTAATTACAACAAGCATGGCCTTCTTGTCACGGCCGTATTCTTATCTCTGCAAGCCGAACGGACACACATACATATACACACACACTCACATACGCACAAACACACACACACGCACACACACATACACTCTTCACCTCTCGACTCCTACCCATTAGTCACCTCTTACGACAGGCAAGGCATTCTTGCCACCGCTGTTTTCTTTTCTCTGCGAGCCGAAGGGACACACATACACACACACACTCACAGACACACACACACGCACGCACACACGCACACACACATACACTCACACACACACACACGCACACACGCACACACACATACACTCTTCACCTCTCGATTCCTACCTATTAGTCGCCCCTTACAAGAGGCAGGGCCTTCTTGCCTTGGCCGTATTCTTATCTCTGCAAGACTAACGGACACACACACATACACACACACACACTCACACACGCAAACACACACGCACACACATACACACACACATATACACTCTTCACCTCTCGACTCCTACCCATTAGTCGCCTCTTACGTCAGGCAGGGCCTTCTTTCCTCGGCCGTGTTCTTATCTCTGCAAGCCGAACGGACACACACACATACTCACACACGCACACACACACGCACACACACATACACTCTTCACCCCTCGACTCCTACCTATTAGTCGCCCCTTACAAGAGGCAGGGCCTTCTTGCCTCGGCCGTATTCTTATCTCTGCAAGCCTAACTGACACACACATACACACACACACACTCACACACGCAAACACACACGCACACACACACACACACACACATACACTCTTCACCTCTCGACTCCTACCCATTAGTCGCCTCTTACGTCAGGAAGGGCCTTCTTTCCTCGGCCGTATTCTTATCTCTGTGAGCCGAAGTGACACACACACACACATACACACACACTCACACACACAAGCACGCACACACGCACACACACACGCGCACACACACACACAATTACACTCTTCACCTCTCGACTCCTACCCATTAGTCGCCTCTTACGACAAGCATGGCCTTCTTGCCACCGCTGTTTTCTTATCTCTGCGAGCCGAAGGGACACACACATACACACACACTCACACACACACGCACGCACACATACATTCTTCACCTCTCGACTCCTACCCATTAGTCGCCCATTACGACAGGCATGGCCTTCTTGCCACCGCTGTTTTCTTATCTCTGTGAGCCGAAGGGACACTCACAGACACACACACGCACGCACACACGCACACACACATACACTCACACACACACACACGCACACACGCACACACACATACACTCTTCACCTCTCGACTCCTACCCATTAGCCGCTAATTACAACAAGCATGGCCTTCTTGTCACGGCCGTATTCTTATCTCTGCAAGCCGAACGGACACACATACATATACACACACACTCACATACGCACAAACACACACACACGCACACACACATACACTCTTCACCTCTCGACTCCTACCCATTAGTCACCTCTTACGACAGGCAAGGCATTCTTGCCACCGCTGTTTTCTTTTCTCTGCGAGCCGAAGGGACACACATACACACACACACTCACAGACACACACACACGCACGCACACACGCACACACACATACACTCACACACACACACGCACACACGCACACACACATACACTCTTCACCTCTCGATTCCTACCTATTAGTCGCCCCTTACAAGAGGCAGGGCCTTCTTGCCTTGGCCGTATTCTTATCTCTGCAAGACTAACGGACACACACACATACACACACACACACTCACACACGCAAACACACACGCACACACATACACACACACATATACACTCTTCACCTCTCGACTCCTACCCATTAGTCGCCTCTTACGTCAGGCAGGGCCTTCTTTCCTCGGCCGTGTTCTTATCTCTGCAAGCCGAACGGACACACACACATACTCACACACGCACACACACACGCACACACACATACACTCTTCACCCCTCGACTCCTACCTATTAGTCGCCCCTTACAAGAGGCAGGGCCTTCTTGCCTCGGCCGTATTCTTATCTCTGCAAGCCTAACTGACACACACATACACACACACACACTCACACACGCAAACACACACGCACACACACACACACACATACACTCTTCACCTCTCGACTCCTACCCATTAGTCGCCTCTTACGTCAGGAAGGGCCTTCTTTCCTCGGCCGTATTCTTATCTCTGTGAGCCGAAGTGACACACACACACACATACACACACACTCACACACACAAGCACGCACACACGCACACACACACGCGCACACACACACACAATTACACTCTTCACCTCTCGACTCCTACCCATTAGTCGCCTCTTACGACAAGCATGGCCTTCTTGCCACCGCTGTTTTCTTATCTCTGCGAGCCGAAGGGACACACACATACACACACACTCACACACACACGCACGCACACATACATTCTTCACCTCTCGACTCCTACCCATTAGTCACCTCTTACGACAGGCATGGCCTTCTTGAAACCGCTGATTTCTTATCTCTGCGAGCCGAAGGGACACACACACAAACATACACACACACACACTCACACACACACACACACACACACACACACACGAACACACACGCACACACACATACACTCACACACACACACGCACACACACATACACTCTTCACCTCTCGACTCCTACCTATTAGTCGCCCCTTACAAGAGGCAGGGCCTTCTTGCCTCGGTCCTATTCTTATCTCTGCAAGCCAAACGGACACACACACATACTCACACACGCACACACACACGCACACACGCATACACACATACACTCTTCACCTCTCGTCTCCTACCTATTAGTCGCCCCTTACAAAAGGCAGGGTCTTCTTGCCTTGGCCGTATTCTTATCTCTGCGAGCCTACTGGACACACACACACACACACTCACACAAGCACACACACGCACACACGCAGACGCACACACACACACATACACTCTTCACCTCTCGACTTCTACCCATTAGTCACCGCTTACGACAGGCAGCGCTTTCTTGGCACGGACGTGTTCTTATCTCTGCGAAACGACCGGACACACACACACTCACACACGCACACACACACGCACACAAGCACACACACACACATACACTCTTCACCTCTCGACTCCTACCAATTAGTCGCCACTTACGACAGGCAGGGCCTTCTTGCCTCGGCCATAAGCTTATCTCTGCAAGCCGAACGGACACACACACACTCACACACACACGCACGCACACACGCACACACACGCACACACACACACAAATACACTCTTCACCTCTCGACTCCTACCCATTAGTCGCCTCTTACGACAGGCAGGGCCTTCTTGCCACGGCCGTGTTCTTATCTCTGCGAGCCTACTGGACACACACACACACACACTCACACAAGCACACACACGCACACACGCAGACGCACACACACACACATACACTCTTCACCTCTCGACTTCTACCCATTAGTCACCGCTTACGACAGGCAGCGCTTTCTTGGCACGGACGTGTTCTTATCTCTGCGAAACGACCGGACACACACACACTCACACACGCACACACACACGCACACAAGCACACACACACACATACACTCTTCACCTCTCGACTCCTACCAATTAGTCGCCACTTACGACAGGCAGGGCCTTCTTGCCTCGGCCATAAGCTTATCTCTGCAAGCCGAACGGACACACACACACTCACACACACACGCACGCACACACGCACACACACGCACACACACACACAAATACACTCTTCACCTCTCGACTCCTACCCATTAGTCGCCTCTTACGACAGGCATGGCCTTCTTGCCTCGGCCGTATTCTAATCTCTGAGAGCCGAATGGACACACACATACACACAAACACACACACACACTCACACACGCACGCACACACGCACACACACATACACTATTCACCTCTCGACTTCTACCTATTAGTCGCCCCATACAAGAGGCAGGGCCTTCTTTCCTCGGCCGTATTCTTATCTCTGCAAGCCAAACAGACACACACACATACACACACACTTACACACGCACACACACGCACACGCCTCTTACGACAGGCAGGGCCCTCTTGCCACGGCCGTGTTCTTATCTCTGCGAGCCGACTGGGCACACCCACTCACACACACAAATACACACACACACTCACACACGCACACACACGCACACACGCACACTCACACACACATACACTCTTCACCTCTCGACTCCTACCCATTAGTCGCCTCTTACGACAAGCAGGGCCTTCTTGCCACGGCGATGTTCTTATCTCTGCAAGCCGAACGGACACACACACACACGCACACACAAACACACGCTCACAGGCATACACGCACACACGCACACGCACACGCACACACTCCAAACCTCTCGACTCCTATCCATTAGTCGCCTCTTAAGACAGGCAGGACCTTCTTGCCACAGACGTATTTCTATCTCTGCGAGCCGAACGGACACACACACACACTTGCACACACACACACACACACACACATACACGCTTCACATCTCGACTCCTACCAATTAGTCGCTCCTTACAGCAAGCATGGCCTTCTTGCCACGGACGTATTCTTATCTCTGCGAGCCAAAGGTATACACACACACACATATACACACACATACTCACACACACACGCACACGCGCACACACACACACAATCTTCACCTCTCGACTCCTACCCATTAGTCGCCTCTTACGACAGGCATGGCCTTCTTGTCACGGCTGTATTTTTATCTCTGCGAGCAGAAGGGACACACACACATACACACATACACACACACACATTCACACACACACGCACGCACACATACACTCTTCACCTCTCGACTCCTACCCATTAGTCGCTCCTTAAGACTGGCAAGGCCTTCTTGCTACGGCTGTTTTCTTATCTCTGCGAGACGACCGGACACACACACACTCACACAAGCACACACACGCACACACGCACACACACACACACATACACTCTTCACCTCTCGACTTCTACCCATTAGTCACCGCTTACGACAGGCAGGGCCTTCTTGGCACGGATGTGTTCTTATCTCTGCGAGCCGACCGGACACACACACACTCACACACGCACACACACACGCACACACGCACACACACACACATACACTCTTCACCTCTCGACTCCTACCAATTAGTCGCCACTTACGACAGGCAGGGCCTTCTTGCCTCGGCCGTAAGCTTATCTCTGCAAGCTGAACGGACACACACACTCACACACACAAGCACGCACACACGCACACACACACGAGCACACAATCACACAATTACACTCTTCACCTCTCGACTCCTACCCATTAGTCGCCTCTTACGACAGGCAGGGCCTTCTTGCCACTGCCGTGTTCTTATCTCTGCGAGCCTACTGGACACACACACACTCACACACACAAATACACACACACACTCACACACGCACACACACGCAGACGCACACACACACACATACACTCTTCACCTCTCGACTTCTACCCATTAGTCACCGCTTACGACAGGCAGGGCTTTCTTGGCACGGACGTGTTCTTATCTCTGCAAGCCGAACGGACACACACACACTCACACACACACGCACGCACACACGCACACACACGCACACACACACACCAATACACTCTTCACCTCTCGACTCCTACCCATTAGTCGCCTCTTACGACAGGCATGGCCTTCTTACCTCGGCCGTATTCTAATCTCTGCGAGCCGAATGGACACACACATACATACACACACACTTACACACGGACAAACACACACACACACCTACACACGCACACATACATACACTATTCACCTCTCGACTACTACCTATTAGTCGCCCCATACAAGAGGCAGGGCCTTCTTGCCTTGGCTGTATTCTTATCTCTGCAAGCCAAACAGACACACACACATACACACACACTTACACACGCACACACACGCACACGCCTCTTACGACAGGCAGGGCCCTCTTGCCACGGCCGTGTTCTTATCTCTGCGAGCCGACTGGACACACACACTCACACACACAAATACACACACACACTCACACACGCACACACACGCACACATGCAAACACACACATACACTCTTCACCTCTCGACTCCTACCCATTAGTCGCCTCTTACGACAGGCAGGGCCTTCTTGCCACGGCCGTGTTCTTATCTCTGCGAGACGACCGGACACACACACACACTCACACAAGCACACACACGCACACACGCAGACGCACACACACACACATACACTCTTCACCTCTCGACTTCTACCCATTAGTCACCGCTTACGACAGGCAGGGCTTTCTTGGCACGGACGTGTTCTTATCTCTGCAAGCCGAACGGACACACACACACACGCACACACAAACACACGCTCACAGGCATACACGCACACACGCACACACACACGCACACACACACACACACACACATACACGCTTCACCTCTCGACTCCTACCAATTAGTCGCTCCTTACAGCAAGCATGGCCTTCTTGCCACGGACGTATTCTTATCTCTGCGAGCCAAAGGTATACACACACACATACACACACACATTCACACACACACGCACGCACACATACACTCTTCACCTCTCGACTCCTACCCATTAGTCGCCCCTTAAGACTGGCATAGCCTTCTTGCCACGGCTGTTTTAATATCTCTGTGAGACGACCGGACACACACACACACTCACACAAGCACACACACGCACACACGCACACACACACACATACACTCTTCACCTCTCGACTTCTACCCATTAGTCACTGCTTACGACAGGCAGGGCCTTCTTGGCACGGACGTGTTCTTATCTCTGCGAGACGACCGGACACACACACTCTCACACAAGCACACACACGCACACACGCACACACATACACATACACTCTTCACCTCTCGACTTCTACCCATTAGTCACCGCTTACGACAGGCAGGGCCTTCTTGGCACGGACGTGTTCTTATCTCTGCGAGACGACCGGACACACACACTCTCACACAAGCACACACACGCACACACGCACACACATACACATACACTCTTCACCTCTCGACTTCTACCCATTAGTCACCGCTTACGACAGGCAGGGCCTTCTTGGCACGGACGTGTTCTTATCTCTGCGAGACGACCGGACACACACACTCTCACACAAGCACACACACGCACACACGCACACACACACACATACACTCTTCACCTCTCGACTTCTACCCATTAGTCACCGCTTACGACAGGCAGGGCCTTCTTGGCACGGACGTGTTCTTATCTCTGCGAGCCGACTGGACACACACACTCACACACACAAATACACACACACACTCACACACGCACACACACGCACACACGCACACTTACACACACATACACTCTTCACCTCTCGACTCCTACCCATTAGTCGCCTCTTACGACAAGCAGGGCCTTCTTGCCAAGGCGGTGTTCTTATCTCTGCAAGCCGAACGGACACACACACACGCACACACAAACACACGCACACAGGCATACACGCACACACTCTCCACCTCTCGACTCCTATCCATTAGTCGCCTTTTAAGACAGGCAGGGCCTTCTTGCCACAGACGTATTCCTATCCCTGCGAGCCGAACGGACACACACACACACTTGCACACACACACACATACACGCTTCACCTCTCGACTCCTACCCATTAGTCGCCTCTTACGACAGGCAGGGCTTCTTGCCACGGCCGTATTCTTATCTCTGCGAGCCGAACGGACAGACACACACACACTCACACACCCACACACGCACACACACACACACACACACATACACTTTTCACCTCTCGACTCCTACCCATTAGTCGTCTCTTACGACAGGCAGGGCCTTTTTGCCACGGCCGTGTTTTTACCTCTGCGAGCCATACACACACACACACACACACACTCACAACCACACACACACCTAAACTCTTCTAAACGACAGGCAGGGCCATCTTGCCACGGCTGTATTCTTATCTCTGCAAGTCGAACGGACACACACACACATACACTCACACACGCACACACACACACACTCACACACAGGTACACTCTTCAACTCGCGATTCCTACCCATTAGTTGCTCCTTACAGCAGGCATGGCCTTCTTGCCACGGCCGTATTCGTACCTCTGCGAGCAGAAGAGACACGCACACACACACACATACACATACACACACACGCGCGCGCACACACACACATACACTCTTCACCTCTCGACTCCTACCCATTATTCTCCTCTTACGACAGGCAGAGCCTTCTTGCCACGGCCGTGTTCATATCTCTGCGAGCCGACCGGACACACACACACACTGACAAACACACACTCACACACACACTCACACACGCACGCACACACGCACACAAACACACACACATACACTCTTCACCTCTCGACTCCTACCCATTATTCTGCTCTTACGACAGGCAGGGCCTTCTTGCCACGGACGTATTCTTATCTCTGCGAGCCGAACGGACACACACACACACACACTCGCACACACACACATACACGCTTCACCTCTCGACTCCTACCCATTAGTCGCCTCTTACGACATTCATTGACTTTTTGCCACGGCCGTGTTCTTATCTCTGCGAGCCGAACGGACACACACACAAGAACACACACACGCACACACGCACACGCACACACTTTCCACCTCTCGACTCCTATCCATTAGTCGCCTCTTAAGACAGGCAGGGCATTCTTGCCACGGCCGTATTTTTATCTCTGCGAGCCGAGCGGACACACACACACTCACACACGCAAACACACACGCACACACACACACACACATACACTCTTCACCTCTCGACTCCTACCCATTAGTCGCCTTTTACGAGAGGCATGTCCTTCTTGCCTCGACCGTATTCTAATCTCTGCGAGCCGAACGGACACTTACATACATACACACACACTTACAAACGCACGAACACACACACACGCACACACATACACTCTTCACCTCTCGACTCCTACCCATTAGTCACCTCTTACGACAGGCATGGCATTCTTGCCACGGCCGTATTTTTATCTCTGCGAGCCGAGCGAAAACACACACAGTCACACACACACACATACACTATTCACCTCTCGACTCCTCCCTTTTGGTCGCCTCTTACGAGAGGCAGGGCCTTCTTGCTCCGGCGGTATTCTTATCTCTGCAAGCCGAACGGATACACACACTCACACACACACGCACGCACACACACACACGCACACACACATACACTCTTCACCTCTCGACTCCTACCCATTAGTCACCTCTTACGACAGGCATGGCATTCTGGCCACCGCTGTTTTCTTTTCTCTGCGAGCCGAAGGGACACACATACACACACACTCTCACAGACACACACACGCTCGCACACACGCACACACACATACACTCACACACACACACACACACACACACACACACACACGCACACACGCACACACACATACACTCTTCACCTCTCGATTCCTACACATTAGTCGCCCCTTACAAGAGGCAGGGCCTTCTTGCCTTAGCCGTATTCTTATCTCTGCAAGCCTAACGGACACACACACATACACACACACTCACACACGCAAACACACACGCACACACACACATACACTCTTCACCTCTCGACTTCTACCCATTAGCCGCTAACTACAACAAGCATGGCCTTCTTGTCACGGCCGTATTCTTATCTCTGCAAGCCGAACGGACACACACACCCATACACACACACTCACATACGCACAAACACACACACACGCACACACATATACACTCTTCACCTCTCGACTCCTACCCATTAGTCACCTCTTACGACAGGCATGGCATTCTTGCCACCGCTGTTTTCTTTTCTCTGCGAGCCGAAGGGACACACATACACACACACACACACACTCACAGACACACACACACACACACACGCACACACACATACACTCTTCACCTCTCGACTCCTACCCATTAGTCTCCTCTTACGTCAGGTAGGGCCTTCTTTCCTCGGCCGTGTTCTTATCTCTGCAAGCCAAACGGACACACACACATACTCACACACGCACACACTCACACACACACACATACACCCTTCACCCCTCGACTCCTACCTATTAGTCGCCCCTTACAAGAGGCAGGGCCTTCTTGCCTCGGCCGTATTCTTATCTCTGCAAGCCTAACGGACACACACACATACACACACACACACTCACACACGCAAACACACACGCACACACACACACACGCACACTCACACACACATACACTCTTCACCTCTCGACTCCTACCTATTAGTCGCCCCTTACAAGAGGCAGGGCCTTCTTGCCTCGGCCGTATTCTTATCTCTGCAGGCCAACTAGACACACACACTCACACACACAAATACACACACACACACTCACACACGCACACACACGCACACACGCACACTCACACACACATACACTCTTCACCTCTCGACTCCTACCCATTAGTAGCCTCTCACGACAGGCAGGGTCTTCTTGCCACGGCCGTGTTCTTATCTCTGCGAGCCGACTGGACACACACACACTCACACACACAAATACACACACACACTTACACACGCACACACCCGCACACTCACACACACATACACTCTTCACCTCTCGACTCCTACCCATTAGCCGCCTCTTACAAGAGGCAGGGCCTTCTTGCCACGGCCGTGTTCTTATCTCTGCGAGCCGACCGGACACACACACACTCACACACGCACACACACAAACACACGCACTTACACACATACAATCTTCACCTCTCGACTCCTACGCATTAGTCACCGCTTACGACAAGCAGGGCCTTCTTGCCTCGGCCGTATTCTTATCTCTGCAAGCCGAACGGACACACACACACTCACAAACACACGCACGCACACACGCACACACACGCACACACGCACACACACATACACTCTTCACCTCTCGACTCCTACCAATTAGTCGCCACTTACGACAGGAAGGGCCTTCTTGCCTCGGCCGTATTCTTATCTCTGCAAGCCGAACGGACACACACACACTCACACACACACGCACGCTCACACGCACACACACGCACACACGCACACACACACATACACTCTTCACCTCTCGACTCCTACCTATTAATCGCCTCTTACGATAGGCAGGGCTTTCTTGCCTCGGTCGTGCTCTTATCTCTGCAAGCCGAACTAACACACACACATACTCACACACGCACACACACGCATACACACATACACTCTTCACCTCTCGACTCCTACTTATTAGTCGCCCTTTACAAGAGGCAGTGCCTTCTTGCCTTGGCCGTATTCTTATCTCTGCAAGCCAAACAGACACACACACATACACACACACACACACGCACACACACGCACACACGGACACACACACACATACACCCTTCACCTATCGACTCCTACCCATTAGTCGCCTCTTAACGACAGGCAGTGCCTTCTTGCCACGGCCGTGTTCTCATCTCTGCGAGCCGACCGGACACACACACACACTGACACTCACACACATACCTATTACTCGACTCTCACGACAGGCAGGGCCTTCTTGCCTCGGCTGTGTTCTTATCTCTGCAAGACGAACGGACACACACACATACTCACACACGCACACACACACGCACACACGCACACACACATACATTCTTCACCTCTCGACTCCTACCTATTAGTCGCCTCTTACGACAGGCAGGGCCTTCTTGCCTTGGCCGTGTTCTTATCTCTGCAAGCCGAACGGACACACACACGTACTCACACACGCACACACACACGCACACACGCACACACACACATACACTCTTCACCTCTCGACTCCTACCTATTAGCCGCCTCTTACGATAGGCAGGGCCTTCTTGCCTCGGTCGTGTTCTTATTTCTGCAAGCCGAACTAACACACACACATACTCACACACGCACACACGCACGCACACACGCACACACACATACACCCACACACACACAAACACGCACACACGCACACACACATACATTCTTCACCTCTCGACTCCTACCTATTAGTCGCCTCTTACGACAGGCAGGGCCTTCTTGCCTTGGCCGCGTTCTTATCTCTGCAAGCCGAACGGACACACACACATACTCACACACGCACACACACACGCACACACACACATACACTCTTCACCTCTCGACTCCTACTTATTAGTCGCCCATTACAAGAGGCAGGGCCTTCTTGCCTCGGCCGTAATCATATCTCTGCAAGCCAAACAGAAACACACACATACACACACACTTAC
>NW_027311901.1:502500-527500 GCF_040954645.1 Diabrotica undecimpunctata | reverse complement strand
GCACACACACACACATACACTCTTCACCTCTCGACTCCTACCCATTAGTCGCCACTTACGACAGGCAGGGCCTTCTTGTTTCGGCCGTATTCTTATCTCTGCAAGCCGAACGGACACACACACACTCACACACACACGCACGCACACACGCACACACACGCAAACACGCACACACACACATACACTCTTCACCTCTCGACTCCTACCAATTAGTCGCCACTTACGACAGGCAGTGCCTTCTTGCCTCGGCCGTATTCTTATCCCTGCAAGCCGAACGGACACACACACACTCACACACACACGCACGCTCACACGCACACACACGCACACACGCACACACACACATACACTCTTCACCTCTCGACTCCTACCTATTAGTCGCCTCTTACGATAGGCAGGGCTTTCTTGCCTCGGTCGTGCTCTTATCTCTGCAAGCCGAACTAACACACACACATACTCACACACGCACACACACGCACACACGCATACACACATACACTCTTCACCTCTCGACTCCTACTTATTAGTCGCCCCTTACAAGAGGCAAGGCCTTCTTGCCTCGGCCGTATTCTTATCTCTGCAAGCCAAACAGACACACACACATACACACACACACGCACACACACGCACACACGCACACACACACACATACACTCTTCACCTCTCGACTACTATCCGTTAGTCGCCTCTTAACGACAGGCAGTGCCTTCTTGCCACGGCCGTGTTCTCATCTCTGCGAGCCGACCGGACACACACACACACTGACACACACACATACACACACACACTAACACACGCACGCACACACGCACACACACACACACATACACTCTTCACCTCTCGACTCCTACCCATTATTCTCCTCTTACGACAGGCAGGGACATCTTGCCACAACCGTGTTCTTATCTCTGCAAGCCAAACGGACACACACACACACACGCACACACACACACACGCACACGCACACGCACACGCACAAGCACACACTCTCCACCTCTCGACTCCTATCCATTAGTCGCCTCTTACGACAGGCATGGCCTTCTTGCCACCGCTTTTTTCTTATCTCTGCGAGCGAAGGGACACACACACACACACATACACACACACACTCACACACACACACACGCACACACGCACGCATACACGCACACACACATACACTCACACACACACAAACACGCACACACGCACACACACATACATTCTTCACCTCTCTAATCCTACCTATTAGTCGCCCCTTACAAGAGGAAAGGCCTTCTTGCCTTGGCCGTATTCTTATCTCTGCAAGCCAAACAGACACACACATACTCACACACGCACACACACACGCACACACGCACACACACACATACACTCTTCACCTCTCGACTCCTACCTATTAGTCGCCTCTTACGATAGGCAGGGCCTGCTTGCCTCGGTCGTGTTCTTATTTCTGCAAGCCGAACTAACACACACACATACTCACACACGCACACACACGCACACACGCACACACACACTTACACTCTCCACCTCTCGACTCCTACTTATTAGTCGCCCATTACAAGAGGCAGGGCCTTCTTGCCTTGGCCGTATTCTTATCTCTGCAAGCCAAACAGACACACACACATACACAAACACTTACACACGCACACGCACGCACACGCACACGCACACACTCTTCACCTCTCGACTCCTATTCATTAGTCGCCTCTTAAGACAGGCAGGGCCTTCTTGCCACGGACGATTACCTATCTCTGCAAACCGAACGGACACACACACACACACTTGCACACATACACACATACACACACATACACGCTTCACCTCTCGACTCCTACCCATTAGTCGCTCCTTACAGCAAGCATGGCCTTCTTGCCACGGACGTATGCTTATCTCTGCGAGCCGAAGGGATACACACACATACACACACACATACACACACATACTCACACACACACGCACACACGCACACACACACACGTATACTCTTCACCTCTTGACTCCTACCTATTGGTCGGCTCTTACGATAGGCAGGGCCTTCTTGCCTTGGTCGTGCTCTTATCTCTGCAAGCCGAATGGACACACACACATATACACACACACTCTCACACGCACACACGCGCACATACGCACACACATATACACTCTTCACCACTCGACTCCTACCCTCTAGTCGCCTCCTTACGACAGGCAGGGCCTTTTTGCCACGGCCGTGTTCTTATCTCTGCGAGCCGACTGGACACACACACTCACACACACAAATACACACACACACTCACACACGCACACACAGGCACACACGCACACTCACACACAAATACACTCTTCACCTCTCGACTCCTACCCATTAGACGCCTCTTACGACAGGCAGGGCCTTCTTGCCACGGCCGTGTTCTTATCTCTGCGAGCCGACTGGACACACACACACTCACACACACAAATACACACACACACTCACACACGCACACACACGCACACTCACACACACATACACTCTTCACCTCTCGACTCCTACCCATTAGTCGCCTCTTACGACAGGCAGGGCCTTCTTGCCACGGCCGTGTTCTTATCTCTGAGAGCCGACCGGACACACACACACACTCACACACGCACACACACGCTCAAACGCACTTACACATATACACTCTTCACCTCTCGACTCCTACGCATTAGTCGCCGCTTACGACAGGCAGGGACTTCTTGGCACAGACGTGTCCTTATCACTGCGAGCCGACTGGACACACACACTCACACACGCACACACACACACGCACATACGCACACACACACATACACTCTTCACCTCTCGACTCCTACCAATTAGTCGCCACTTACAACAAGCAGGGCATTCTTGCCTCGGCCGGATTCTTATCTCTGCAAGCCGAACGGACACATACACACTCACACACACAAGCACGCACACACGCACACACACGCACACACACAAAAACACTTTTCACCTCTCGACTCCTACCCATTAGTTGCCTCTTACGACAGGCATGGCCTTCTTGCCTCGGCCGTATTCTAATCTCTGCGAGCCGAATGGACACACACATACATACACACACACACTTACACACGCACAAACACACACACACACCCACACACGCACACACACACACATACACTCTTCACCTCTCGACTCCTACCAATTAGTCGCCACTTACGACAGGCACGGCCTTCTTGCCTCGGCCGTATTCTTATCTCTGCAAGCCGAACGGACACATACACACTCACACACACAAGCACGCACACACGCACACACACGCACACACACAAAAACACTTTTCACCTCTCGACTCCTACCAATTAGTCGCCACTTACGACAGGCAGGGCCTTCTTGCCTCGGCCGTATTCTTATCACTGCAAGCCGAACGGACACATACACACTCACACACACGCACACACACGCACACACACAAAAACACTTTTCACCTCTCGACTCCTACCAATTAGTCGCCACTTACGACAGGCAGGGCCTTCTTGCCTCGGCCGTATTCTTATCACTGCAAGCCGAACGGACACATACACACTCACACACACACGCACGTACACACGCACACACACAAATACACTCTTCACCTCTCGACTCCTACCAATTAGTCGCCACTTACGACAGGCAGGGCATTCTTGCCTTGGCCGTATTCTTATCTCTGCAAGCCGAACGGACACATACACACTCACACACACAAGCACGCACACACGCACACACACGCACACACACAAAAACACTTTTCACCTCTCGACTCCTACCAATTAGTCGCCACTTACGACAGGCAGGGCCTTCTTGCCTCGGCCGTATTCTAATCTCTGCGAGCCGAATGGACACACACATACATACACACACACACTTACACACGCACAAACACACACACACACCCACACACGCACACACACACACATACACTCTTCACCTCTCGACTCCTACCAATTAGTCGCCACTTACGACAGGCAGGGCCTTCTTGCCTTGGCCGTATTTTTATCTCTGCAAGCCGAACGGACACATGCACACTCACACACACAAGCACGCACACACGCACACACACGCACACACACAAAAACACTTTTCACCTCTCGACTCCTACCAATTAGTCGCCACTTACGACAGGCAGGGCCTTCTTGCCTCGGCCGTATTCTTATCTCTGCAAGCCGAACGGACACATACACACTCACACACACACGCACGCACATACGCACACACACAAATACACTCTTCACCTCTCGACTCCTACCCATTAGTCGCCTCTAAAGACAGGCATGGCCTTCTTGCCTCTGCCGTATTCTAATCTCTGCGAGCCGAATGGACACACACAAACATACACACACACACTTACACACGCACAAACACACACACACCTACACACGCACACACTCACGTACCCTCTTCACCTCTCGACTCCTACCCATTAGTCGCCTCTTACGATAGGCAGGGCCTTCTTGCCTCGGTCGTGCTCTTATCTCTGCAAGCCGAACTAATACACACACACATACTCACACACGCACACACACGCACACATTCATACACACATACACTCTTCACCTCTCGACTCCTACTTATTAGTCGCCCCTTACAAGAGGCAGGGCCTTCTTGCCTCGGTTGTATTCTTATCTCTGCAAGCGGAACGGACACACACACACACGCACACACAAACACACGCACTCTCACACGCACACACACGCACATACGCACACACATATACACTCTTTACCACTCGACTCCTACCCATTAGTCGCCTCTTACGACAGGCAGGGCCTTCTTGCCACGGCCGTGTTCTTATCTCTGCGAGCCGACTAGACACACACACTCACACACACACGCACGCTCACACGCACATACACTCTTCACCTCTCGACTCCTACCTATTAGTCGCCTCTTATGATAGGCAGGGCTTTCTTGCCTCGGTCGTGCTCTTATCTCTGCAAGCCAAACTAACACACACACATACTCACACACGCACACACACGCACACACGCATACACACATACACTCTTCACCTCTCGACTCCTACTTATTAGTCGCCCCTTACAAGAGGCAAGGCCTTCTTGCCTCGGCCGTATTCTTATCTCTGCAAGCCAAACAGACACACACACATACACACACACACGCACACACACGCACACACGCACACACGCACACACACACATACACTCTTCACCTCTCGACTCCTACCAATTAGTCGCCACTTACGACAGGCAGTGCCTTCTTGCCTCGGCCGTATTCTTATCTCTGCAAGCCGAACGGACACACACACACTCACACACACACGCACGCTCACACGCACACACACACACGCACACACACACATACACTCTTCACCTCTCGACTCCTACCAATTAGTCGCCACTTACGACAGGCAGTGCCTTCTTGCCTCGACCGTATTCTTATCTCTGCAAGCCGAACGGACACATACACACCCACACACACAAGCACGCACACACGCACACACACGCACACACACAAAAACACTTTTCACCTTTCGACTCCTACCAATTAGTTGCCGCTTACGACAGGCAGGGCCTTCTTGGCACGGACGTGTCCTTATCACTGCGAGCCGACCGGACACACACACTCACACACGCACACATACACGCACACACGCACACACACACACATACACTCTTCACCTCTCGACTCCTACCCATTAGTCGCCACTTACGACAGGCAGGGCCTTCTTGTTTCGGCCGTATTCTTATCTCTGCAAGCCGAACGGACACACACACACTCACACACACACGCACGCACACACGCACACACACGCAAACACGCACACACACACATACACTCTTCACCTCTCGACTCCTACCAATTAGTCGCCACTTACGACAGGCAGTGCCTTCTTGCCTCGGCCGTATTCTTATCCCTGCAAGCCGAACGGACACACACACACTCACACACACACGCACGCTCACACGCACACACACGCACACACGCACACACACACATACACTCTTCACCTCTCGACTCCTACCTATTAGTCGCCTCTTACGATAGGCAGGGCTTTCTTGCCTCGGTCGTGCTCTTATCTCTGCAAGCCAAACTAACACACACACATACTCACACACGCACACACACGCACACACGCATACACACATACACTCTTCACCTCTCGACTCCTACTTATTAGTCGCCCCTTACAAGAGGCAAGGCCTTCTTGCCTCGGCCGTATTCTTATCTTTGCAAGCCAAACAGACACACATACATACACACACACACACGCACACACACACACACACGCACACACACACACATACACTCTTCACCTCTCGACTACTACCCGTTAGTCGCCTCTTAACGACAGGCAGTGCCTTCTTGCCACGGCCGTGTTCTCATCTCTGCGAGCCGACAGGACACACACACACACTGACACACACACATACACACACACACTAACACACGCACGCACACACGCACACACACACACACATACACTCTTCACCTCTCGACTCCTACCCATTATTCTCCTCTTACGACAGGCAGGGACATCTTGCCACGGCCGTGTTCTTATCTCTGCAAGCCAAACGGACACACACACACACGCACACACACACACACGCACACGCACACGCACACGCACACGCACACACTCTCCACCTCTCGACTCCTATCCATTAGTCGCCTCTTACGACAGGCATGGCCTTCTTGCCACCGCTTTTTTCTTATCTCTGCGAGCGAAGGGACACACACACACACACATACACACACACACTCACACACACACACACGCACACACGCACGCATACACGCACACACACATACACTCACACACACACAAACACGCACACACGCACACACACATACATTCTTCACCTCTCTAATCCTACCTATTAGTCGCCCCTTACAAGAGGAAAGGCCTTCTTGCCTCGGTTGTATTCTTATCTCTGCAAGCCAAACAGACACACACACATACTCACACACGCACACACACACGCACACACGCACACACACACATACACTCTTCACCTCTCGACTCCTACCTATTAGTCGCCTCTTACGATAGGCAGGGCCTGCTTGCCTCGGTCGTGTTCTTATTTCTGCAAGCCGAACTAACACACACACATACTTACACACGCACACACACGCACACACGCACACACACACTTACACTCTCCACCTCTCGACTCCTACTTATTAGTCGCCCATTACAAGAGGCAGGGCCTTCTTGCCTTGGCCGTATTCTTATCTCTGCAAGCCAAACAGACACACACACATACACAAACACTTACACACGCACACGCACGCACACGCACACGCACACACTCTTCACCTCTCGACTCCTATTCATTAGTCGCCTCTTAAGACAGGCAGGGCCTTCTTGCCACGGACGATTACCTATCTCTGCAAACCGAACGGACACACACACACACACTTGCACACATACACACATACACACACATACACGCTTCACCTCTCGACTCCTACCCATTAGTCGCTCCTTACAGCAAGCATGGCCTTCTTGCCACGGACGTAGGCTTATCTCTGCGAGCCGAAGGGATACACACACATACACACACACATACACACACATACTCACACACACACGCACACACGCACACACACACACGTATACTCTTCACCTCTTGACTCCTACCTATTGGTCGGCTCTTACGATAGGCAGGGCCTTCTTGCCTTGGTCGTGCTCTTATCTCTGCAAGCCGAATGGACACACACACATATACACACACACTCTCACACGCACACACACGCACATACGCACACACATATACACTCTTCACCACTCGACTCCTACCCTCTAGTCGCCTCCTTACGACAGGCAGGGCCTTTTTGCCACGGCCGTGTTCTTATCTCTGCGAGCCGACTGGACACACACACTCACACACACAAATACACACACACACTCACACACGCACACACAGGCACACACGCACACTCACACACAAATACACTCTTCACCTCTCGACTCCTACCCATTAGACGCCTCTTACGACAGGCAGGGCCTTCTTGCCACGGCCGTGTTCTTATCTCTGAGAGCCGACCGGACACACACACACACTCACACACGCACACACACGCTCAAACGCACTTACACATATACACTCTTCACCTCTCGACTCCTACGCATTAGTCGCCGCTTACGACAGGCAGGGACTTCTTGGCACAGACGTGTCCTTATCACTGCGAGCCGACTGGACACACACACTCACACACGCACACACACACGCACATACGCACACACACATACACTCTTCACCTCTCGACTCCTACCAATTAGTGGCCACTTACAACAAGCAGGGCATTCTTGCCTCGGCCGGATTCTTATCTCTGCAAGCCGAACGGACACATACACACTCACACACACAAGCACGCACACACGCACACACACGCACACACACAAAAACACTTTTCACCTCTCGACTCCTACCCATTAGTTGCCTCTTACGACAGGCATGGCCTTCTTGCCTCGGCCGTATTCTAATCTCTGCGAGCCGAATGGACACACACATACATACACACACACACTTACACACGCACAAACACACACACACACCCACACACGCACACACACATACACTCTTCACCTCTCGACTCTTACCAATTAGTCGCCACTTACGACAGGCAGGGCCTTCTTGCCTCGGCCGTATTCTTATCACTGTAAGCCGAACGGACACATACACACTCACACACACAAGCACGCACACACGCACACACACGCACACACACAAAAACACTTTTCACCTCTCGACTCCTACCAATTAGTCGCCACTTACGACAGGCAGGGCCTTCTTGCCTCGGCCGTATTCTTATCACTGTAAGCCGAACGGACACATACACACTCACACACACACGCACACACACGCACACACACAAAAACACTTTTCACCTCTCGACTCCTACCAATTAGTCGCCACTTACGACAGGCAGGGCCTTCTTGCCTCGGCCGTATTCTTATCACTGCAAGCCGAACGGACACATACACACTCACACACACACGCACGCACACACGCACACACACAAATACACTCTTCACCTCTCGACTCCTACCAATTAGTCGCCACTTACGACAGGCAGGGCATTCTTGCCTTGGCCGTATTTCCATCTCTGCAAGCCGAACGGACACATACACACTCACACACACAAGCACGCACACACGCACACACACGCACACACACAAAAACACTTTTCACCTCTCGACTCCTACCAATTAGTCGCCACTTACGACAGGCAGGGCCTTCTTGCCTTGGCCGTATTTTTATCTCTGCAAGCCGAACGGACACATGCACACTCACACACACAAGCACGCACACACGCACACACACGCACACACACAAAAACACTTTTCACCTCTCGACTCCTACCAATTAGTCGCCACTTACGACAGGCAGGGCCTTCTTGCCTCGGCCGTATTCTTATCTCTGCAAGCCGAACGGACACATACACACTCACACACACACGCACGCACACACGCACACACACAAATACACTCTTCACCTCTCGACTCCTACCCATTAGTCGCCTCTTACGACAGGCATGGCCTTCTTGCCTCTGCCGTATTCTAATCTCTGCGAGCCGAATGGACACACACAAACATACACACACACACTTACACACGCACAAACACACACACACCTACACACGCACACACTCACGTACCCTCTTCACCTCTCGACTCCTACCCATTAGTCGCCTCTTACGATAGGCAGGGCCTTCTTGCCTCGGTCGTGCTCTTATCTCTGCAAGCCGAACTAACACACACTAATACTCACACACGCACACACACGCACACATTCATACACACATACACTCTTCACCTCTCGACTCCTACTTATTAGTCGCCCCTTACAAGAGGCAGGGCCTTCTTGCCTCGGTTGTATTCTTATCTCTGCAAGCGGAACGGACACACACACACATGCACACACAAACACACGCACTCTCACACGCACACACACGCACATACGCACACACATATACACTCTTTACCACTCGACTCCTACCCATTAGTCGCCTCTTACGACAGGCAGGGCCTTCTTGCCACGGCCGTGTTCTTATCTCTGCGAGCCGACTGGACACACACACTCACACACACAAATACACACACACGCACACACACGCACACTTACACACAAATACACTCTTCACCTCTCGACTCCTACCCATTAGTCGCCTCTTACGACAGGCAGGGCCTTCTTGCCACGGCCGTGTTCTTATCTCTGCGAGCCGACTGGACACACACACACTCACACACACAAATACACACACACACTTACACACGCACAAACACACACACACCCACACACGCACACACTCACGTACCCTCTTCACCTCTCGACTCCTACCCATTAGTCGCCTCTTACGACAGGCAGGGACTTCTTGCCACGGCCGTGTTCTTATCTCTGCAAGCCAAACGGACACACACACACACACATACACACACATAGTCACACACGCACAAACACACGCACACACACAAAGACACATACACTCTTCACCTCTCGACTCCTCTTCATTAGTCGCCTCTTACGACAGGCAGGGACTTCTTGCCACGGCCGTGTTCTTATCTCTGCGAGCCGAACGGACACACACACACACTCACACACACACACGCATACACGCACACACGTACGCACACACGCACACACACACACATACTCTCTTCACCTCTCGACTCCTACCCATTATTCCCCTCTTACGACAGGCATGGACTTTTCGCCACGGCCGTGTTCTTATCTCTGCAAGCAGAACGGACACACACACACACACGCACACACACACACACGCACACGCACACGCACACGCACACACTCTTCACCTCTCGACTCCTACCCATTATTCTCCTCTTACGACAGGCAGGTACTTCTTGCCACGGCCGTGTCTTTATCTCTGCAAGCCGAACGGACACACACATACACACACACACTCACACACACACACACGCACACACGCACGCACACACGCACACACACATACACTCACACACACACACAAACACGCACATACGCACACACACATACATTCTTCACCTCTCGACTCCTACCTATTAGTCGTCTCTCACGACAGGCAGGGCCTTCTTGCCTCGGCCGTGTTCTTATCTCTGCAAGCCGAACGGACACACACACATACTCACACATGCACACACACACGCACACACGCACCCACACACATACACTCTTCACCTCTCGACTCCTACTCATTATTCCCCTCTTACGACAGGCAGGGAATTTTTGCCACGGCCGTGTTCTTATCTCTGCAAGCCGAACGGACACACACACACACGCCCACTCACACACGCACACACACACACACACGCACACACTCTTTACTTCTCGACTCCTACCCATTATTCTCCTCTTACGACAGGCAGGTACTTCTTGCCACGGCCGTGTTCTTATCTCTGCAAGCCGAACGGACACACACATACACAAACACACTCACACTCACACACGCACACACGCACGCACACACGCACACACACATACACTCACACACACACAAACACGCACATACGCACACACACATACATTCTTCACCTCTCGACTCGTACCTATTAGTCGTCTCTCACGACAGGCAGGGCCTTCTTGCCTCAGCCGTGTTCTTATCTCTGCAAGCCGAAGGGACACACACACATACACACACACTCACAAACACACACACACTCACGCACGCACACACGCACACACACATACACTCACACACACACAAACACGCACACAAACACGCACACACGCACACACACATACATTCATCACCTCTCGACTCCTACCTATTAGTCGCCTCTTACGAATAGGCAGGGCCTTCTTGCCTCGGTCGTGCTCTTATCTATGAAAGCCGAACGGACACACACACATACACACTCTCACACGCACACACACGTACATACGCACACACATATACACTCTTCACCACTCGACTACTACTTATTAGTCGCCTCTTACGACAGGCATGGCCTTCTTGCCACGGCCGTGTTCTTATCTCTGCAGGCCAACTAGACACACACACTCACACACACAAATACACACACACACTCACACACGCACACACACGCACACACGCACACTCACACACACAAACACTCTTCACCTTTCGACTCCTACCCATTAGTCGCCTCTCACGACAGGCAGGGCCTTCTTGCCACGGCCGTGTTCTTATCTCTGCGAGCCGACTGGACACACACACACTCACACACACAAATACACACACACACTTACACACGCACACACCCGCACACTCACACACACATACACTCTTCACCTCTCGACTCCTACCCATTAGCCGCCTCTTACAACAGGCAGGGCCTTCTTGCCACGGCCGTGTTCTTATCTCTGCGAGCCGACCGGACACACACACACTCACACACGCACACACACAAACACACGCACTTACACACATACAATCTTCACCTCTCGACTCCTACGCATTAGTCGCCGCTTACGACAGGCAGGGCCTTCCAGCCTCGGCCGTATTCTTATCTCTGCAAGCCGAACGGACACACGCACACTCACACACACACGCACGCACACACGCACACACACGCACACACGCACACACATACACTCTTCACCTCTCGACTCCTACCAATTAGTCGCCACTTACGACAGGCAGGGCCTTCTTGCCTCGGCCGTATTCTTATCTCTGCAAGCCGAACGGACACACACACACTCACACACACACGCACGCTCACACGCACACACACGCACACACGCACACACGCACACACACACATACACTCTTCACCTCTCGACTCCTACCTATTAATCGCCTCTTACGATAGGCAGGGCTTTCTTGCCTCGGTCGTGCTCTTATCTCTGCAAGCCGAACTAACACACACACATACTCACACACGCACACACACGCACACACACGCACACACGCATACACACATACACTCTTCACCTCTCGACTCCTAATTATTAGTCGCCCTTTACAAGAGGCAGGGCCTTCTTGCCTTGGCCGTATTCTTATCTCTGCAAGCCAAACAGACACACACACATACACACACACACGCACACACACGCACACACGCACACACACACACATACACCCTTCACCTCTCGACTCCTACCTATTAGTCGCCTCTTAACGACAGGCAGTGCCTTCTTGCCACGGCCGTGTTCTCATCTCTGCGAGCCGACCGGACACACACACACACTGACACTCACACACATACCTATTACTCGACTCTCACGACAGGCAGGGCCTTCTTGCCTTGGCTGTGTTCTTATCTCTGCAAGACGAACGGACACACAAACATACTCACACACGCACACACGCACACACACATACACTCACACACACACAAACACGCACACACGCACACACACATACATTCTTCACCTCTCGACTCCTACCTATTAGTCGCCTCTTACGACAGGCAGGGCCTTCTTGCCTTGGCCCTGTTCTTATCTCTGCAAGCCGAACTAACACACACACATACTCACACACGCACACACGCACGCACACACGCACACACACATACACTCACACACACACAAACACGCACACTCGCACACACACATACATTCTTCACCTCTCGACTCCTACCTATTAGTCGCCTCTTACGACAGGCAGGGCCTTCTTGCCTTGGCCGTGTTCTTATCTCTGCAAGCCGAACGGACACACACACATACTCACACACGCACACACACACGCACACACGCACACACACACATACACTCTTCACCTCTCGACTCCTACTTATTAGTCGCCCATTACAAGAGGCAGGGCCTTCTTGCCTCGGCCGTAATCTTATCTCTGCAAGCCAAACAGAAACACACACATACACACACACTTACACATGCACACACACGCACACGCACACGCACACACTCTCCACCTCTCGACTCCTATCCATTAGTCGCCTCTTAAGACAGGCAGGGCCTTCTTGCCACGTACGTATACCTATCTTTGCGAGCCGAACGGACACACACACACACACACTTGCACACATACACACACACATGCACGCTTTACCTCTAGACTCCTACCCATTAGTCGCTCCTTACAGCAAGCATGGCCTTCCTGCCACGGACGTATTCTTATCTCTGCGAGCCGAAGGGATACACACACACACATACATACACACATACACACACACATACTCACACACGCACGCACACACGAACACACACATACACTCACACACACACAAACACACACACACGCACACACACATACACTCTTCACCTCTCGACTCCTACCTATTAGCCGCCTCTTACGATAGGCAGGGCCTTCTTGCCTCGGTCGTGTTCTTATTTCTGCAAGCCGAACTAACACACACACATACTCACACACGCACACACGCACGCACACACGCACACACACATACACTCACACACACACAAACACGCACATACGCACACACATATACACTCTTCACCACTCGACCCCTACCCATTAGTCGCCTCTTACGACAGGCAGTGCCTTTTTGCCTCGGCCGTATTCTTATCTCTGCAAGCCAAACGGACACACACACACTTACACACACACGCACGCTCACACGCACACACACACACACACACGCACACACACACACACACACGCACACACACACATACACTCTTCACCTCTCGACTCCTACCTATTAGTCGCCTCTTATTATAGGCAGGGCTTTCTTGCCTCGGTCGTGCTCTTATCTCTGCAAGCCGAACTAACACACACACATACTCACACACGCACACACGCACACACGCATACACACATACACTCTTCACCTCTCGACTCCTACTTATTAGTCGCCCCTTACAAGAGGCAAGGCCTTCTTGCCTCGGCCGTATTCTTATCTCTGCAAGCCAAACAGACACACACACATACACACACACACGCACACACACGCACACACGCACACACACACACATACACTCTTCACCTCTCGACTCCTACCCATTAGTCGCCTCTTAACGACAGGCAGTGCCTTCTTGCCACGGCCGTGTTCTCATCTCTGCGAGCCGACCGGACACACACACACACACACTGACACACACACATACACACACACACTCACACACGCACGCACACACGCACACACACACATACACTCTTCACCTCTCGACTCCTACCCATTATTCTCCTCTTACGACAGGCAGGGACTTCTTGCAACAGCCGTGTTCTTATCTCTGCAAGCCAAACGGACACACGCACACACACACACGCACACGCACACGCACACGCACACACTCTCCACCTCTCGACTCCTATCCATTAGTCGCCTCTTACGACAGGCATGGCCTTCTTGCCACCGCTTTTTTCTTATCTCTGTGAGCGAAGGGACACACACACACACACACATACACACACACACTCACACACACACGCACACACGCACGCATACACGCACACACACATACACTCACACACACACAAACACGCACACACGCACACACACATACATTCTTCACCTCTCTAATCCTACCTATTAGTCGCCCCTTACAAGAGGAAAGGCCTTCTTGCCTCGGCCGTATTCTTATCTCTGCAAGCCAAACAGACACACACACATACACACAAACGCACACACACGCACACACGCACACACACACACATACATTCTTCACCTCTCGACTCCTACCTATTAGTCGCCTCTTACGACAGGCAGGGCCTTCTTGCCTTGGCCGTGTTCTTATCTCTGCAAGCCAAACGGACACACACACATACTCACACACGCACACACACACGCACACACGCACACACGCACACACACACATACACTCTTCACCTCTCGACTCCTACTTATTAGTCGCCTCTTACGATAGGCAGGGCCTGCTTGCCTCGGTCGTGTTCTTATTTCTGCAAGACGAACTAACACACACACATACTCACACACGCACACAGACGCACACACGCACACACACATACACTCTCCACCTCTCGACTCCTACTTATTAGTCGCCCATTACAAGAGGCAGGGCCTTCTTGCCTTGGCCGTATTCTTATCTCTGCAAGCCAAACAGACACACACACATACACAAACACTTACACACGCACACGCACGCACACGCACACGCACACACTCTTCACCTCTCGACTCCTATTCATTAGTCGCCTCTTAAGACAGGCAGGGCCTTCTTGCCACGGACGATTACCTATCTCTGCAAACCGAACGGACACACACACACACACACTTGCACACATACACACATACACACACATACACGCTTCACCTCTCGACTCCTACCCATTAGTCGCTCCTTACAGCAAGCATGGCCTTCTTGCCACGGACGTATGCTTATCTCTGCGAGCCGAAGGGATACACACACATACACACACACATACACACACATACTCACACACACACGCACACACGCACACACACACATATACTCTTCACCTCTTGACTCCTACCTATTGGTCGGCTCTTACGATAGGCAGGGCCTTCTTGCCTTGGTCGTGCTCTTATCTATGCAAGCCGAATGGACACACACACATATACACACACACTCTCACACGCACACACACGCACATACGCACACACATATACACTCTTCACCACTCGACTCCTACCCTCTAGTCGCCTCTTACGACAGGCAGGGCCTTCTTGCCACGGCCGTGTTCTTATCTCTGCGAGCCGACTGGACACACACACTCACACACACAAATACACACACACACACTCACACACGCACACACACGCACACACGCACACTCACACACAAATACACTCTTCACCTCTCGACTCCTACCCATTAGTCGCCTCTTACGACAGGCAGGGCCTTCTTGCCACGGCCGTGTTCTTATCTCTGCGAGCCGACTGGACACACACACACTCACACACACAAATACACACACACACTCACACACGCACACACACGCACACTCACACACACATACACTCTTCACCTCTCGACTCCTACCCATTAGTCGCCTCTTACGACAGGCAGGGCCTTCTTGCCACGGCCGTGTTTCTATCTCTGAGAGCCGACCGGACACAAACACACACTCACACACGCACACACACGCTCAAACGCACTTACACATATACACTCTTCACCTCTCGACTCCTACGCATTAGTCGCCGCTTACGACAAGCAGGGACTTCTTGGCACAGACGTGTCCTTATCACTGCGAGCCGACTGGACACACACACTCACACACGCACACACACACGCACACACGCACACACACACATACACTCTTCACCTCTCGACTCCTATCAATTAGTCGCCACTTACGACAAGCAGGGCATTCTTGCCTCGGCCGTATTCTTATCTCTGCAAGCCGAACGGACACATACACACTCACACACACAAGCACGCACACACGCACACACACGCACACACACAAAAACACTTTTCACCTCTCGACTCCTACCCATTAGTTGCCTCTTACGACAGGCATGGCCTTCTTGCCTCGGCCGTATTCTAATCTCTGCGAGCCGAATGGACACACACATACATACACACACACACTTACACACGCACAAACACACACACACACCCACACACGCACACACACACACACACATACACTCTTCACCTCTCGACTCCTACCAATTAGTCGCCACTTACGACAGGCAGGGCCTTCTTGCCTCGGCCGTATTCTTATCTCTGCAAGCCGAACGGACACATACACACTCACACACTCAAGCACGCACACACGCACACACACGCACACACACAAAAACACTTTTCACCTCTCGACTCCTACCAATTAGTCGCCACTTACGACAGGCAGGGCCTTCTTGCCTCGGCCGTATTCATATCACTGCAAGCCGAACGGACACATACGCACTCACACACACACGCACGCACACACGCACACACACAAATACACTCTTGACCTCTCGACTCCTACCCATTACTCGCCTCTTACGACAGGCAGGGACTTCTTGCCACGGCCGTGTTCTTATCTCTGCAAGCCAAACGGACACACACACACACACACACATACACACACGCACAAACACACGCACACACACAAATACACATACACTCTTCACCTCTCGACTCCTATTCATTAGTCGCCTCTTACGACAGGCAGGGACTTCTTGCCACGGCCGTGTTCTTATCTCTGCGAGCCGAACGGACACACACACACTCACACACACACACGCACACACGCACACACGTACGCACACACGCACACACACATACACTCTTCACCTCTCGACTCCTACCCATTATTCCCCTCTTACGACAGGCATGGGCTTTTTGCCACGGCCGTGTTCTTATCTCTGCAAGCCGAACGGACACACACACACACACGCACACACACACGCACACGCTCACGCACACGCACACGCACACACTCTCCACCTCTCGACTAATATCCATTAGTCGCCTCTGAAGACAGGCAGGGCCTTCTTGCCTCGGCCGTATTCTTATCTCTGCAAGCCAAACGGACACACACACACATACACACACATAGTCACACACGCACAAACAAACGCACACACACAAAGACGCATACACTCTTCACCTCTCGACTCCTATTCATTAGTCGCCTCTTACGACAGGCAGGGACTTCTTGCCACGGCCGTGTTCTTATCTCTGCTAGCCGAACGGACACACACACTCACACACACACACGCACACACGCACACACGTACGCACACACGAACACACACACATACACTCTTCACCTCTCGACTCCTACCCATTATTCCCCTCTTACGACAGGCATGGGCTTTTTGCCACGGCCGTGTTCTTATCTCTGCAAGCCGAACGGACACACACACACACACACGCACACACACACGCACACGCACACGCACACGCACACGCACACACTCTTCACCTCTCGACTCCTACCCATTATTCTCCTCTTACGACAGGCAGGTACTTCTTGCCACGGCCGTGTTCTTATCTCTGCAAGCCGAACGCACACACACATACACACACACACTCACACACACACACGCACACACGCACGCACACACGCACACACACATACACTCACACACACACACACACAAACACGCACATACGCACACACACATACATTCTTCACCTCTCGACTCCTACCTGTTAGTCGTCTCTCACGACAGGCAGGGCCTTCTTGCCTCGGCCGTGTTCTTATCTCTGCATGCCGAACGGACACACACACATACTCACACACGCACACACACACGCACACACGAACACACACACATACACTCTTCACCTCTCGACTCCTACCCATTATTCCCCTCTTACGACAGGCAGGGACTTCTTGCCACGGCCGTGTTCTTATCTCTGCAAGCCGAACGGATAAACACACACACGCACACACAAACACACGCACACAGGCACACACGCACACACGCACACACGCACACGCACACATTCTCCACCTCTCGATTCCTATCCATTAGTCGCCTCTTAAAACAGGCAGGGCCTTCTTGCCACAGACGTATACCTATCTCTGCGAGCCGAACGGACACACACACACACACTTGCACAGATACACACACACACATGCACGCCTCACCTCTCGACTCCTACCCATTAGTCGCTTCTTACAGCAAGCATGGCCTTCCTGCCACGGACGTATTCTTATCTCTGCGAGCCGAAGGGATACACACACACATACATACACACATACACACACACACATACTCACACACGCACGCACACACGCACACACACATACACTCACACACACACAAACACGCACACACGCACACACACATACATTCTTCACCTCTCGACTCCTACCTATTAGTCGCCTCTTACGAATAGGCAGGGCCTTCTTGCCTCGGTCGTGCTCTTATCTATGCAAGCCGAACGGACACACACACACATACACATTCTCACACGCACACACACGCACATACGCACACATATATACACTCTTCACCACTCGACTCCTACTTATTAGTCGCCTCTTACGACAGGCATGGCCTTCTTGCCACGGCCGTGTTCTTATCTCTGCAGGCCAACTAGACACACACACTCACACACACAAATACACACACACACTCACACACGCACACACACGCACACACGCACACTCACACACACATACACTCTTCACCTCTCGACTCCTACCCATTAGTCGCCTCTCACGACAGACAGGGCCTTCTTGCCACGGCCTTGTTCTTATCTCTGCGAGCCGACTGGACACACACACACTCACACACACAAATACACACACACACTTACACACGCACACACCCGCACACTAACACACACATACACTCTTCACCTCTCGACTCCTACCCATTAGCCGCCTCTTACAACAGGCAGGGCCTTCTTGCCACGGCCGTGTTCTTATCTCTGCGAGCCGACCGAACACACACACACTCACACACGCACACACACAAACACACGCACTTACACACATACAATCTTCACCTCTCGACTCCTACCCATTATTCCCCTCTTACGACAGGCATGGGCTTTTTGCCACGGCCGTGTTCTTATCTCTGCAAGCCGAACGGACACACACACACACACGCACACACACACGCACACGCTCACGCACACGCACACGCACACACTCTCCACCTCTCGACTAATATCCATTAGTCGCCTCTGAAGACAGGCAGGGCCTTCTTGCCTCGGCCGTATTCTTATCTCTGCAAGCCAAACGGACACACACACACATACACACACATAGTCACACACGCACAAACACACGCACACACACAAAGACGCATACACTCTTCACCTCTCGACTCCTATTCATTAGTCGCCTCTTACGACAGGCAGGGACTTCTTGCCACGGCCGTGTTCTTATCTCTGCTAGCCGAACGGACACACACACACTCACACACACACACGCACACACGTACGCACACACGAACACACACACATACACTCTTCACCTCTCGACTCCTACCCATTATTCCCCTCTTACGACAGGCATGGGCTTTTTGCCACGGCCGTGTTCTTATCTCTGCAAGCCGAACGGACACACACACACACACACGCACACACACACGCACACGCACACGCACACGCACACGCACACACTCTTCACCTCTCGACTCCTACCCATTATTCTCCTCTTACGACAGGCAGGTACTTCTTGCCACGGCCGTGTTCTTATCTCTGCAAGCCGAACGCACACACACATACACACACACACTCACACACACACACGCACACACGCACGCACACACGCACACACACATACACTCACACACACACACACAAACACGCACATACGCACACACACATACATTCTTCACCTCTCGACTCCTACCTGTTAGTCGTCTCTCACGACAGGCAGGGCCTTCTTGCCTCGGCCGTGTTCTTATCTCTGCATGCCGAACGGACACACACACATACTCACACACGCACACACACACGCACACACGAACACACACACATACACTCTTCACCTCTCGACTCCTACCCATTATTCCCCTCTTACGACAGGCAGGGACTTCTTGCCACGGCCGTGTTCTTATCTCTGCAAGCCGAACGGACACACACACACACGCACACACAAACACACGCACACAGGCACACACGCACACACGCACACGTACACGCACACGCACACACTCTCCACCTCTCGACTAATATCCATTAGTCGCCTCTTAAGACAGGCAGGGCCTTCTTGCCTCGGCCGTATTCTTATCTCTGCAAGCCAAACGGACACACACACACACATACACACACATAGTCACACACGCACAAACACATGCACACACACAAAGACACATACACTCTTCACCTCTCGACTCCTACCTATTAGTCGCCTCTTACGATAGGCAGGGCCTGCTTGCCTCGGTCGTGTTCTTATTTCTGCAAGCCGAACTAACACACACACATACTCACACACGCACACACATACGCACACACGCACACACACACATACACTCTTCACCTCTTGACTCCTACTTATTAGTCGTCCATTACAAGCGGCAGGGCCTTCTTGCCTTGGCCGTATTCTTATCTCTACAAGCCAAACAGACACACACACATACACACACACACTTACACACGCACACACACGCACACGCACACGCACACACTCTCCACCTCTCGACTCCTATCAATTCGTCGCCTCTTAAGACAGGCAGGGCCTTCTTGCCACGGACGTATACCTATCTCTGTAAACCGAACGGACACACACACACACTTGCACACATACACACACACACACATACACGCTTCACCTCTCGACTCCTACCCATTAGTGGCTCCTAAGAGCAAGCATGGCCTTCTTACCACGGACGTATGCTTATCTCTGCGAGCCGAAGGGATACACACACACATACACACACACATACACACACATACTCACACACACGCATACACGCACACACACACATACACTCTTCACCTCTTGACTCCTACCTATTAGTCGGCTCTTACGATAGGCAGGGACTTCTTGCCACGGCCGTGTTCTTATCTCTGCAAGCCGAACGGATAAACACACACTCGCACACACAAACACACGCACACAGGCACACACGCACACACGCACACACGCACACGCACACATTCTCCACCTCTCGATTCCTATCCATTAGTCGCCTCTTAAAACAGGCAGGGCCTTCTTGCCACAGACGTATACCTATCTCTGCGAGCCGAACGGACACACACACACACACTTGCACACATACACACACACACACATGCACGCCTCACCTCTCGACTCCTACCCATTAGTCGCTTCTTACAGCAAGCATGGCCTTCCTGCCACGGACGTATTCTTATCTCTGCGAGCCGAAGGGATACACACACACATACATACACACATACACACACACACATACTCACACACGCACGCACACACGCACACACACATACACTCACACACACACAAACACACAAACACGCACACACGCACACACACATACATTCTTCACCTCTCGACTCCTACCTATTAGTCGCCTCTTACGAATAGGCAGGGCCTTCTTGCATCGGTCGTGCTCTTATCTATGCAAGCCGAACGGACACACACACATACACATTCTCACACGCACACACACGCACATACGCACACATATATACACTCTTCACCACTCGACTCCTACTTATTAGTCGCCTCTTACGACAGGCATGGCCTTCTTGCCACGGCCGTGTTCTTATCTCTGCAGGCCAACTAGACACACACACTCACACACACAAATACACACACACACTCACACACGCACACACACGCACACACGCACACTCACACACACATACACTCTTCACCTCTCGACTCCTACCCATTAGTCGCCTCTCACGACAGACAGGGCCTTCTTGCCACGGCCTTGTTCTTATCTCTGCGAGCCGACTGGACACACACACACTCACACACACAAATACACACACACACTTACACACGCACACACCCGCACACTCACACACACATACACTCTTCACCTCTCGACTCCTACCCATTAGCCGCCTCTTACAACAGGCAGGGCCTTCTTGCCACCGCCGTGTTCTTATCTCTGCGAGCCGACCGAACACACACACACTCACACACGCACACACACAAACACACGCACTTACACACATACAATCTTCACCTCTCGACTCCTACGCATTAGTCGCCGCTTACGACAGGCAGGGCCTTCTTGCCTCAGCCGTATTCTTATCTCTGCAAGCCGAACGGACACACACACACTCACACACACACTCACACACACACGCACGCACACACGCACACACACGCACACACACACATACACTCTTCACCTCTCGACTCCTACCAATTAGTCGCCACTTACGACAGGAGGGGCCTTCTTGCCTCGGCCGTATTCTTATCTCTGCAAGCCGAACGGACACACACACACTCACACACACACGCACGCTCACACGCACACACACGCACACACGCACACACACACACATACACTCTTCACCTCTCGACTCCTACCTATTAATCGCCTCTTACGATAGGCAGGGCTTTCTTGCCTCGGTCGTGCTCTTATCTCTGCAAGCCGAACTAACACACACATACTCACACACGCACACACACGCACACACACGCACACACGCATACACACATACACTCTTCACCTCTCGACTCCTACTTATTAGTCGCCCTTTACAAGAGGCAGGGCCTTCTTGCCTTGGCCGTATTCTTATCTCTGCAAGCCAAACAGACACACACACATACACACACACACGCACACACACGCACACACGCACACACACACACATACACCCTTCACCTCTCGACTCCTACCCATTAGTCGCCTCTTAACGACAGGCAGTGCCTTCTTGCCACGGCCGTGTTCTCATCTCTGCGAGCCGACCGGACACACACACACACTGACACTCACACACATACCTATTACTCGACTCTCACGACAGGCAGGGCCTTCTTGCCTCGGCTGTGTTCTTATCTCTGCAAGACGAACGGACACACACACATACTCACACACGCACACACGCACACACACATACACTCACACACACACAAACACGCACACACGCACACACACATACATTCTTCACCTCTCGACTCCTACCTATTAGTCGCCTCTTACGACAGGCATGGCCTTCTTGCCACCGCTTTTTTCTTATCTCTGCGAGCGAAGGGACACACACACACACACATACACACACACACTCACACACACACACGCACACACGCACGCATACACGCACACACACATACACTCACACACACACACGCACACGCACACGCACACGCACACGCACACGCACACACTCTCCACCTCTCGACTCCTATCCATTAGTCGCCTCTTAAGACAGGCAGGGCCTTCTTGCCACGGACGTACACCTATCTCTGCAAACCGAACGGACACACATACACACACACATGCACACATACACACACACACACATACACGCTTCACCTCTCGACTCCTACCCATTAGTCGCTCCTTACAGCAAGCATGGCCTTCTTGCCACGGACGTATGCTTATCTCTGCGAGCCGAAGGGATACACACACACATACACACACACATACACACACATACTCACACACACGCACACACGCACACACACACATACACTCTTCACCTCTTGACTCCTACCTAATAGTCGGCTCTTACGATAGGCAGGGCCTTCTTGCCACGGCCGTGTTCTTATCTCTGCGAGCCGACTGGACACACACACTCACACACATAAATACACACACACACACTCACACACGCACACACACGCACACACGCACACTCACACACAAATACACTCTTCACCTCTCGACCCCTACCCTTCTTGCCACGGACGTAT